>NC_054482.1:122970282-122980241 GCF_017639515.1 Carcharodon carcharias
GGGTTAGGGTTAGGGTTAGGGTTAGGGTTAGGGTTAGGGTTAGGGTTAGGGTTAGGGTTAGGGTTAGGGTTAGGGTTAGGGTTAGGGTTAGGGTTAGGGTTAGGGTTAGGGTTAGGGTTAGGGTTAGGGTTAGGGTTAGGGTTAGGGTTAGGGTTAGGGTTAGGGTTAGGGTTAGGGTTAGGGTTAGGGTTAGGGTTAGGGTTAGGGTTAGGGTTAGGGTTAGGGTTAGGGTTAGGGTTAGGGTTAGGGTTAGGGTTAGGGTTAGGGTTAGGGTTAGGGTTAGGGTTAGGGTTAGGGTTAGGGTTAGGGTTAGGGTTAGGGTTAGGGTTAGGGTTAGGGTTAGGGTTAGGGTTAGGGTTAGGGTTAGGGTTAGGGTTAGGGTTAGGGTTAGGGTTAGGGTTAGGGTTAGGGTTAGGGTTAGGGTTAGGGTTAGGGTTAGGGTTAGGGTTAGGGTTAGGGTTAGGGTTAGGGTTAGGGTTAGGGTTAGGGTTAGGGTTAGGGTTAGGGTTAGGGTTAGGGTTAGGGTTAGGGTTAGGGTTAGGGTTAGGGTTAGGGTTAGGGTTAGGGTTAGGGTTAGGGTTAGGGTTAGGGTTAGGGTTAGGGTTAGGGTTAGGGTTAGGGTTAGGGTTAGGGTTAGGGTTAGGGTTAGGGTTAGGGTTAGGGTTAGGGTTAGGGTTAGGGTTAGGGTTAGGGTTAGGGTTAGGGTTAGGGTTAGGGTTAGGGTTAGGGTTAGGGTTAGGGTTAGGGTTAGGGTTAGGGTTAGGGTTAGGGTTAGGGTTAGGGTTAGGGTTAGGGTTAGGGTTAGGGTTAGGGTTAGGGTTAGGGTTAGGGTTAGGGTTAGGGTTAGGGTTAGGGTTAGGGTTAGGGTTAGGGTTAGGGTTAGGGTTAGGGTTAGGGTTAGGGTTAGGGTTAGGGTTAGGGTTAGGGTTAGGGTTAGGGTTAGGGTTAGGGTTAGGGTTAGGGTTAGGGTTAGGGTTAGGGTTAGGGTTAGGGTTAGGGTTAGGGTTAGGGTTAGGGTTAGGGTTAGGGTTAGGGTTAGGGTTAGGGTTAGGGTTAGGGTTAGGGTTAGGGTTAGGGTTAGGGTTAGGGTTAGGGTTAGGGTTAGGGTTAGGGTTAGGGTTAGGGTTAGGGTTAGGGTTAGGGTTAGGGTTAGGGTTAGGGTTAGGGTTAGGGTTAGGGTTAGGGTTAGGGTTAGGGTTAGGGTTAGGGTTAGGGTTAGGGTTAGGGTTAGGGTTAGGGTTAGGGTTAGGGTTAGGGTTAGGGTTAGGGTTAGGGTTAGGGTTAGGGTTAGGGTTAGGGTTAGGGTTAGGGTTAGGGTTAGGGTTAGGGTTAGGGTTAGGGTTAGGGTTAGGGTTAGGGTTAGGGTTAGGGTTAGGGTTAGGGTTAGGGTTAGGGTTAGGGTTAGGGTTAGGGTTAGGGTTAGGGTTAGGGTTAGGGTTAGGGTTAGGGTTAGGGTTAGGGTTAGGGTTAGGGTTAGGGTTAGGGTTAGGGTTAGGGTTAGGGTTAGGGTTAGGGTTAGGGTTAGGGTTAGGGTTAGGGTTAGGGTTAGGGTTAGGGTTAGGGTTAGGGTTAGGGTTAGGGTTAGGGTTAGGGTTAGGGTTAGGGTTAGGGTTAGGGTTAGGGTTAGGGTTAGGGTTAGGGTTAGGGTTAGGGTTAGGGTTAGGGTTAGGGTTAGGGTTAGGGTTAGGGTTAGGGTTAGGGTTAGGGTTAGGGTTAGGGTTAGGGTTAGGGTTAGGGTTAGGGTTAGGGTTAGGGTTAGGGTTAGGGTTAGGGTTAGGGTTAGGGTTAGGGTTAGGGTTAGGGTTAGGGTTAGGGTTAGGGTTAGGGTTAGGGTTAGGGTTAGGGTTAGGGTTAGGGTTAGGGTTAGGGTTAGGGTTAGGGTTAGGGTTAGGGTTAGGGTTAGGGTTAGGGTTAGGGTTAGGGTTAGGGTTAGGGTTAGGGTTAGGGTTAGGGTTAGGGTTAGGGTTAGGGTTAGGGTTAGGGTTAGGGTTAGGGTTAGGGTTAGGGTTAGGGTTAGGGTTAGGGTTAGGGTTAGGGTTAGGGTTAGGGTTAGGGTTAGGGTTAGGGTTAGGGTTAGGGTTAGGGTTAGGGTTAGGGTTAGGGTTAGGGTTAGGGTTAGGGTTAGGGTTAGGGTTAGGGTTAGGGTTAGGGTTAGGGTTAGGGTTAGGGTTAGGGTTAGGGTTAGGGTTAGGGTTAGGGTTAGGGTTAGGGTTAGGGTTAGGGTTAGGGTTAGGGTTAGGGTTAGGGTTAGGGTTAGGGTTAGGGTTAGGGTTAGGGTTAGGGTTAGGGTTAGGGTTAGGGTTAGGGTTAGGGTTAGGGTTAGGGTTAGGGTTAGGGTTAGGGTTAGGGTTAGGGTTAGGGTTAGGGTTAGGGTTAGGGTTAGGGTTAGGGTTAGGGTTAGGGTTAGGGTTAGGGTTAGGGTTAGGGTTAGGGTTAGGGTTAGGGTTAGGGTTAGGGTTAGGGTTAGGGTTAGGGTTAGGGTTAGGGTTAGGGTTAGGGTTAGGGTTAGGGTTAGGGTTAGGGTTAGGGTTAGGGTTAGGGTTAGGGTTAGGGTTAGGGTTAGGGTTAGGGTTAGGGTTAGGGTTAGGGTTAGGGTTAGGGTTAGGGTTAGGGTTAGGGTTAGGGTTAGGGTTAGGGTTAGGGTTAGGGTTAGGGTTAGGGTTAGGGTTAGGGTTAGGGTTAGGGTTAGGGTTAGGGTTAGGGTTAGGGTTAGGGTTAGGGTTAGGGTTAGGGTTAGGGTTAGGGTTAGGGTTAGGGTTAGGGTTAGGGTTAGGGTTAGGGTTAGGGTTAGGGTTAGGGTTAGGGTTAGGGTTAGGGTTAGGGTTAGGGTTAGGGTTAGGGTTAGGGTTAGGGTTAGGGTTAGGGTTAGGGTTAGGGTTAGGGTTAGGGTTAGGGTTAGGGTTAGGGTTAGGGTTAGGGTTAGGGTTAGGGTTAGGGTTAGGGTTAGGGTTAGGGTTAGGGTTAGGGTTAGGGTTAGGGTTAGGGTTAGGGTTAGGGTTAGGGTTAGGGTTAGGGTTAGGGTTAGGGTTAGGGTTAGGGTTAGGGTTAGGGTTAGGGTTAGGGTTAGGGTTAGGGTTAGGGTTAGGGTTAGGGTTAGGGTTAGGGTTAGGGTTAGGGTTAGGGTTAGGGTTAGGGTTAGGGTTAGGGTTAGGGTTAGGGTTAGGGTTAGGGTTAGGGTTAGGGTTAGGGTTAGGGTTAGGGTTAGGGTTAGGGTTAGGGTTAGGGTTAGGGTTAGGGTTAGGGTTAGGGTTAGGGTTAGGGTTAGGGTTAGGGTTAGGGTTAGGGTTAGGGTTAGGGTTAGGGTTAGGGTTAGGGTTAGGGTTAGGGTTAGGGTTAGGGTTAGGGTTAGGGTTAGGGTTAGGGTTAGGGTTAGGGTTAGGGTTAGGGTTAGGGTTAGGGTTAGGGTTAGGGTTAGGGTTAGGGTTAGGGTTAGGGTTAGGGTTAGGGTTAGGGTTAGGGTTAGGGTTAGGGTTAGGGTTAGGGTTAGGGTTAGGGTTAGGGTTAGGGTTAGGGTTAGGGTTAGGGTTAGGGTTAGGGTTAGGGTTAGGGTTAGGGTTAGGGTTAGGGTTAGGGTTAGGGTTAGGGTTAGGGTTAGGGTTAGGGTTAGGGTTAGGGTTAGGGTTAGGGTTAGGGTTAGGGTTAGGGTTAGGGTTAGGGTTAGGGTTAGGGTTAGGGTTAGGGTTAGGGTTAGGGTTAGGGTTAGGGTTAGGGTTAGGGTTAGGGTTAGGGTTAGGGTTAGGGTTAGGGTTAGGGTTAGGGTTAGGGTTAGGGTTAGGGTTAGGGTTAGGGTTAGGGTTAGGGTTAGGGTTAGGGTTAGGGTTAGGGTTAGGGTTAGGGTTAGGGTTAGGGTTAGGGTTAGGGTTAGGGTTAGGGTTAGGGTTAGGGTTAGGGTTAGGGTTAGGGTTAGGGTTAGGGTTAGGGTTAGGGTTAGGGTTAGGGTTAGGGTTAGGGTTAGGGTTAGGGTTAGGGTTAGGGTTAGGGTTAGGGTTAGGGTTAGGGTTAGGGTTAGGGTTAGGGTTAGGGTTAGGGTTAGGGTTAGGGTTAGGGTTAGGGTTAGGGTTAGGGTTAGGGTTAGGGTTAGGGTTAGGGTTAGGGTTAGGGTTAGGGTTAGGGTTAGGGTTAGGGTTAGGGTTAGGGTTAGGGTTAGGGTTAGGGTTAGGGTTAGGGTTAGGGTTAGGGTTAGGGTTAGGGTTAGGGTTAGGGTTAGGGTTAGGGTTAGGGTTAGGGTTAGGGTTAGGGTTAGGGTTAGGGTTAGGGTTAGGGTTAGGGTTAGGGTTAGGGTTAGGGTTAGGGTTAGGGTTAGGGTTAGGGTTAGGGTTAGGGTTAGGGTTAGGGTTAGGGTTAGGGTTAGGGTTAGGGTTAGGGTTAGGGTTAGGGTTAGGGTTAGGGTTAGGGTTAGGGTTAGGGTTAGGGTTAGGGTTAGGGTTAGGGTTAGGGTTAGGGTTAGGGTTAGGGTTAGGGTTAGGGTTAGGGTTAGGGTTAGGGTTAGGGTTAGGGTTAGGGTTAGGGTTAGGGTTAGGGTTAGGGTTAGGGTTAGGGTTAGGGTTAGGGTTAGGGTTAGGGTTAGGGTTAGGGTTAGGGTTAGGGTTAGGGTTAGGGTTAGGGTTAGGGTTAGGGTTAGGGTTAGGGTTAGGGTTAGGGTTAGGGTTAGGGTTAGGGTTAGGGTTAGGGTTAGGGTTAGGGTTAGGGTTAGGGTTAGGGTTAGGGTTAGGGTTAGGGTTAGGGTTAGGGTTAGGGTTAGGGTTAGGGTTAGGGTTAGGGTTAGGGTTAGGGTTAGGGTTAGGGTTAGGGTTAGGGTTAGGGTTAGGGTTAGGGTTAGGGTTAGGGTTAGGGTTAGGGTTAGGGTTAGGGTTAGGGTTAGGGTTAGGGTTAGGGTTAGGGTTAGGGTTAGGGTTAGGGTTAGGGTTAGGGTTAGGGTTAGGGTTAGGGTTAGGGTTAGGGTTAGGGTTAGGGTTAGGGTTAGGGTTAGGGTTAGGGTTAGGGTTAGGGTTAGGGTTAGGGTTAGGGTTAGGGTTAGGGTTAGGGTTAGGGTTAGGGTTAGGGTTAGGGTTAGGGTTAGGGTTAGGGTTAGGGTTAGGGTTAGGGTTAGGGTTAGGGTTAGGGTTAGGGTTAGGGTTAGGGTTAGGGTTAGGGTTAGGGTTAGGGTTAGGGTTAGGGTTAGGGTTAGGGTTAGGGTTAGGGTTAGGGTTAGGGTTAGGGTTAGGGTTAGGGTTAGGGTTAGGGTTAGGGTTAGGGTTAGGGTTAGGGTTAGGGTTAGGGTTAGGGTTAGGGTTAGGGTTAGGGTTAGGGTTAGGGTTAGGGTTAGGGTTAGGGTTAGGGTTAGGGTTAGGGTTAGGGTTAGGGTTAGGGTTAGGGTTAGGGTTAGGGTTAGGGTTAGGGTTAGGGTTAGGGTTAGGGTTAGGGTTAGGGTTAGGGTTAGGGTTAGGGTTAGGGTTAGGGTTAGGGTTAGGGTTAGGGTTAGGGTTAGGGTTAGGGTTAGGGTTAGGGTTAGGGTTAGGGTTAGGGTTAGGGTTAGGGTTAGGGTTAGGGTTAGGGTTAGGGTTAGGGTTAGGGTTAGGGTTAGGGTTAGGGTTAGGGTTAGGGTTAGGGTTAGGGTTAGGGTTAGGGTTAGGGTTAGGGTTAGGGTTAGGGTTAGGGTTAGGGTTAGGGTTAGGGTTAGGGTTAGGGTTAGGGTTAGGGTTAGGGTTAGGGTTAGGGTTAGGGTTAGGGTTAGGGTTAGGGTTAGGGTTAGGGTTAGGGTTAGGGTTAGGGTTAGGGTTAGGGTTAGGGTTAGGGTTAGGGTTAGGGTTAGGGTTAGGGTTAGGGTTAGGGTTAGGGTTAGGGTTAGGGTTAGGGTTAGGGTTAGGGTTAGGGTTAGGGTTAGGGTTAGGGTTAGGGTTAGGGTTAGGGTTAGGGTTAGGGTTAGGGTTAGGGTTAGGGTTAGGGTTAGGGTTAGGGTTAGGGTTAGGGTTAGGGTTAGGGTTAGGGTTAGGGTTAGGGTTAGGGTTAGGGTTAGGGTTAGGGTTAGGGTTAGGGTTAGGGTTAGGGTTAGGGTTAGGGTTAGGGTTAGGGTTAGGGTTAGGGTTAGGGTTAGGGTTAGGGTTAGGGTTAGGGTTAGGGTTAGGGTTAGGGTTAGGGTTAGGGTTAGGGTTAGGGTTAGGGTTAGGGTTAGGGTTAGGGTTAGGGTTAGGGTTAGGGTTAGGGTTAGGGTTAGGGTTAGGGTTAGGGTTAGGGTTAGGGTTAGGGTTAGGGTTAGGGTTAGGGTTAGGGTTAGGGTTAGGGTTAGGGTTAGGGTTAGGGTTAGGGTTAGGGTTAGGGTTAGGGTTAGGGTTAGGGTTAGGGTTAGGGTTAGGGTTAGGGTTAGGGTTAGGGTTAGGGTTAGGGTTAGGGTTAGGGTTAGGGTTAGGGTTAGGGTTAGGGTTAGGGTTAGGGTTAGGGTTAGGGTTAGGGTTAGGGTTAGGGTTAGGGTTAGGGTTAGGGTTAGGGTTAGGGTTAGGGTTAGGGTTAGGGTTAGGGTTAGGGTTAGGGTTAGGGTTAGGGTTAGGGTTAGGGTTAGGGTTAGGGTTAGGGTTAGGGTTAGGGTTAGGGTTAGGGTTAGGGTTAGGGTTAGGGTTAGGGTTAGGGTTAGGGTTAGGGTTAGGGTTAGGGTTAGGGTTAGGGTTAGGGTTAGGGTTAGGGTTAGGGTTAGGGTTAGGGTTAGGGTTAGGGTTAGGGTTAGGGTTAGGGTTAGGGTTAGGGTTAGGGTTAGGGTTAGGGTTAGGGTTAGGGTTAGGGTTAGGGTTAGGGTTAGGGTTAGGGTTAGGGTTAGGGTTAGGGTTAGGGTTAGGGTTAGGGTTAGGGTTAGGGTTAGGGTTAGGGTTAGGGTTAGGGTTAGGGTTAGGGTTAGGGTTAGGGTTAGGGTTAGGGTTAGGGTTAGGGTTAGGGTTAGGGTTAGGGTTAGGGTTAGGGTTAGGGTTAGGGTTAGGGTTAGGGTTAGGGTTAGGGTTAGGGTTAGGGTTAGGGTTAGGGTTAGGGTTAGGGTTAGGGTTAGGGTTAGGGTTAGGGTTAGGGTTAGGGTTAGGGTTAGGGTTAGGGTTAGGGTTAGGGTTAGGGTTAGGGTTAGGGTTAGGGTTAGGGTTAGGGTTAGGGTTAGGGTTAGGGTTAGGGTTAGGGTTAGGGTTAGGGTTAGGGTTAGGGTTAGGGTTAGGGTTAGGGTTAGGGTTAGGGTTAGGGTTAGGGTTAGGGTTAGGGTTAGGGTTAGGGTTAGGGTTAGGGTTAGGGTTAGGGTTAGGGTTAGGGTTAGGGTTAGGGTTAGGGTTAGGGTTAGGGTTAGGGTTAGGGTTAGGGTTAGGGTTAGGGTTAGGGTTAGGGTTAGGGTTAGGGTTAGGGTTAGGGTTAGGGTTAGGGTTAGGGTTAGGGTTAGGGTTAGGGTTAGGGTTAGGGTTAGGGTTAGGGTTAGGGTTAGGGTTAGGGTTAGGGTTAGGGTTAGGGTTAGGGTTAGGGTTAGGGTTAGGGTTAGGGTTAGGGTTAGGGTTAGGGTTAGGGTTAGGGTTAGGGTTAGGGTTAGGGTTAGGGTTAGGGTTAGGGTTAGGGTTAGGGTTAGGGTTAGGGTTAGGGTTAGGGTTAGGGTTAGGGTTAGGGTTAGGGTTAGGGTTAGGGTTAGGGTTAGGGTTAGGGTTAGGGTTAGGGTTAGGGTTAGGGTTAGGGTTAGGGTTAGGGTTAGGGTTAGGGTTAGGGTTAGGGTTAGGGTTAGGGTTAGGGTTAGGGTTAGGGTTAGGGTTAGGGTTAGGGTTAGGGTTAGGGTTAGGGTTAGGGTTAGGGTTAGGGTTAGGGTTAGGGTTAGGGTTAGGGTTAGGGTTAGGGTTAGGGTTAGGGTTAGGGTTAGGGTTAGGGTTAGGGTTAGGGTTAGGGTTAGGGTTAGGGTTAGGGTTAGGGTTAGGGTTAGGGTTAGGGTTAGGGTTAGGGTTAGGGTTAGGGTTAGGGTTAGGGTTAGGGTTAGGGTTAGGGTTAGGGTTAGGGTTAGGGTTAGGGTTAGGGTTAGGGTTAGGGTTAGGGTTAGGGTTAGGGTTAGGGTTAGGGTTAGGGTTAGGGTTAGGGTTAGGGTTAGGGTTAGGGTTAGGGTTAGGGTTAGGGTTAGGGTTAGGGTTAGGGTTAGGGTTAGGGTTAGGGTTAGGGTTAGGGTTAGGGTTAGGGTTAGGGTTAGGGTTAGGGTTAGGGTTAGGGTTAGGGTTAGGGTTAGGGTTAGGGTTAGGGTTAGGGTTAGGGTTAGGGTTAGGGTTAGGGTTAGGGTTAGGGTTAGGGTTAGGGTTAGGGTTAGGGTTAGGGTTAGGGTTAGGGTTAGGGTTAGGGTTAGGGTTAGGGTTAGGGTTAGGGTTAGGGTTAGGGTTAGGGTTAGGGTTAGGGTTAGGGTTAGGGTTAGGGTTAGGGTTAGGGTTAGGGTTAGGGTTAGGGTTAGGGTTAGGGTTAGGGTTAGGGTTAGGGTTAGGGTTAGGGTTAGGGTTAGGGTTAGGGTTAGGGTTAGGGTTAGGGTTAGGGTTAGGGTTAGGGTTAGGGTTAGGGTTAGGGTTAGGGTTAGGGTTAGGGTTAGGGTTAGGGTTAGGGTTAGGGTTAGGGTTAGGGTTAGGGTTAGGGTTAGGGTTAGGGTTAGGGTTAGGGTTAGGGTTAGGGTTAGGGTTAGGGTTAGGGTTAGGGTTAGGGTTAGGGTTAGGGTTAGGGTTAGGGTTAGGGTTAGGGTTAGGGTTAGGGTTAGGGTTAGGGTTAGGGTTAGGGTTAGGGTTAGGGTTAGGGTTAGGGTTAGGGTTAGGGTTAGGGTTAGGGTTAGGGTTAGGGTTAGGGTTAGGGTTAGGGTTAGGGTTAGGGTTAGGGTTAGGGTTAGGGTTAGGGTTAGGGTTAGGGTTAGGGTTAGGGTTAGGGTTAGGGTTAGGGTTAGGGTTAGGGTTAGGGTTAGGGTTAGGGTTAGGGTTAGGGTTAGGGTTAGGGTTAGGGTTAGGGTTAGGGTTAGGGTTAGGGTTAGGGTTAGGGTTAGGGTTAGGGTTAGGGTTAGGGTTAGGGTTAGGGTTAGGGTTAGGGTTAGGGTTAGGGTTAGGGTTAGGGTTAGGGTTAGGGTTAGGGTTAGGGTTAGGGTTAGGGTTAGGGTTAGGGTTAGGGTTAGGGTTAGGGTTAGGGTTAGGGTTAGGGTTAGGGTTAGGGTTAGGGTTAGGGTTAGGGTTAGGGTTAGGGTTAGGGTTAGGGTTAGGGTTAGGGTTAGGGTTAGGGTTAGGGTTAGGGTTAGGGTTAGGGTTAGGGTTAGGGTTAGGGTTAGGGTTAGGGTTAGGGTTAGGGTTAGGGTTAGGGTTAGGGTTAGGGTTAGGGTTAGGGTTAGGGTTAGGGTTAGGGTTAGGGTTAGGGTTAGGGTTAGGGTTAGGGTTAGGGTTAGGGTTAGGGTTAGGGTTAGGGTTAGGGTTAGGGTTAGGGTTAGGGTTAGGGTTAGGGTTAGGGTTAGGGTTAGGGTTAGGGTTAGGGTTAGGGTTAGGGTTAGGGTTAGGGTTAGGGTTAGGGTTAGGGTTAGGGTTAGGGTTAGGGTTAGGGTTAGGGTTAGGGTTAGGGTTAGGGTTAGGGTTAGGGTTAGGGTTAGGGTTAGGGTTAGGGTTAGGGTTAGGGTTAGGGTTAGGGTTAGGGTTAGGGTTAGGGTTAGGGTTAGGGTTAGGGTTAGGGTTAGGGTTAGGGTTAGGGTTAGGGTTAGGGTTAGGGTTAGGGTTAGGGTTAGGGTTAGGGTTAGGGTTAGGGTTAGGGTTAGGGTTAGGGTTAGGGTTAGGGTTAGGGTTAGGGTTAGGGTTAGGGTTAGGGTTAGGGTTAGGGTTAGGGTTAGGGTTAGGGTTAGGGTTAGGGTTAGGGTTAGGGTTAGGGTTAGGGTTAGGGTTAGGGTTAGGGTTAGGGTTAGGGTTAGGGTTAGGGTTAGGGTTAGGGTTAGGGTTAGGGTTAGGGTTAGGGTTAGGGTTAGGGTTAGGGTTAGGGTTAGGGTT
>NC_054482.1:122980741-122987625 GCF_017639515.1 Carcharodon carcharias
AGTGAGGCTGATATTACAGTGCACTGTCCCCAGTGAGGCTGATATTACAATGCACTGTCCCCAGTGAGGCTGATATTACAGCGCAATATCCCCAGTGGGGCTGATATTACAGCGCACTATTCCCAGTGTGGATGATATTACAGTGCACTATTCCCAGTGAGGCGGAAATTACAACGCACTATTCCCAGTGAGGAGGATATTACAGCGCACTATCCCCAGTGAGGCTGATATTACAGCGCATAATCTGCAATGAGGCTGATATTACAGCGCACTATCCCCAGTGAGGCTGATATTAAAGCGCACTATTCCCAGTGAGGCTGATATTACAAAGCACTGTCCCCAGTGAAGCTGATGTTACAGCGCAATATCCCCAGTGAGGCTGATATTACTGCGCACTATCCCCAGTGAGGCTGATATTACAGTGCACTGTCCCCAGTGAGGCTGATATTACAATGCACTGCCCGCAGTGAGGCAGATATTACAATGCATTATCACCAGCGAGGCTGATATTACAGCGCACTATCCCCAGTGAGGCTGATATTACAGCGCACTATCCCCAGTGATGCTGATATTACAGCGCACTGTCCCCAGTGAGGCAGATATTACAATGCACTATCCACAGTGAGGCTGATATCACAGCGCACTGTCCCCAGGGAGGCTGATATTACAGCGCACTATCCCCAGTGAGGCTGATATTACAGCGCACTATCCCCTGTGGGGCTGAAATTACAGCGCACTGTACCCATTGAGGCTGATATTACAATGCACTATCCCCAATGAGGCTGATATTATAGCGCACTGTCCCCAGTGAGGCTGATAGTACAGCGCACTGTCCCCAGTGAGGCTGATATTATAGTGAACTATCCCCAGTGAGGCTGATATTACAGCGCACTATCCCCAGTGAGGCTGATATTACAGTGCACTATCCCCAGTGAGGCTGATATTACAGCGCACTATCCCCAGTGAGGCTGATAATTTAGCGCACTATCCCCAGTGAGGCTGATATTACAGCGCACTATCCCCAGTGAGGCTGATATTACAGCGCACTATCCCCAGTGAGGCTGATATTACAGTGCACTATCCCCAGTGAGGCAGATATTACAGCGCACTATCCCCAGTGAGGCTGATATTAGAGTGCACTATTCCCAGTGAGGCTGATATTAAAGCGCACTATTCCCAGTGAGGCTCATATTACAGCGCACTGTCCCCAGTGAAACTGATGTTACAGCGCACTAAACACAGTGAGGCTGATATTACTGCGCACTATCCCCAGTGAGGCTGATATTACAGCGCACTGTCCCCAGTGAGGCTGATATTACAGCGCACTGTCCCCAGTGAGGCTGATATTACAATGCACTATTCACAGTGAGGCTGATATCACAGCGCACTGTCTCCAGTGAGGCTGATATTACAGCGCACTATCCCCATTGAGGCTGATATTACAATGCACTGCCCCAGTGAGGCTGATATTACAATGTATTATCCAAAGTCAGGCTGATATTACAGCGCACTCTCCCCAGTGAGGCTGATATTACAATGCACTATCCCTAGTGAGGCTGATATTACAGCGTACTATCGAAAGTGAGGCTGATATTACAGCGCACTATCACCATTGAGGATGATGTTACAGCGCACTATCCCCAGTGAGGATGATATTACAGTGCACTATTCCTAGTGAGGCGGAAATTACAGCGCACTATTCCCAGTGAGGAGGATATTACAGCGCACTATCCCCAGTGAGGCTGATATTACAGTGCACTATCCCCAGTGAGGCTGATATTACAGCGCACTATCCCCAGTGAGGCTGATATTACAGCGCACTATTCCCAGTGAGGCTGATATTACAGCGCACTGTCCCCAGTGAAACTGATGTTACAATGCACTATCCACAATGAGGCTGATATTATAGCGCACTGTCCCCAGTGAGGCTGATAGTACAGCGCACTGTCCCCAGTGAGGCTGATATTATAGCGCACTGTCCCCAGTGAGGCTGATATTACAGCGCACTATCCCCAGTGAGGCTGATATTACAGCGCACTATCCCCAGTGAGGCTGATATTACAGTGCACTATCCCCAGTGAGGCTGATATTACAGCGCACTAACCCAGTGAGGCTGATATTACTGCGCACTATCCCCAGTGAGGCTGATATTACAGCGCACTGTCCCCAGTGAGGCTGATATTACAATGCACTGTCCGCTGTGAGGCAGATATTACAATGCACTATCACCAACGAGGCTGATATTACAGCGCACTATCCCCAGTGAGGCTGATATTACAGCGCACTATCCCCAGTGAGGCAGATATTACAGTGCACTATCCCCAGTGGGGCTGATATTACAGCGCACTGTCCCCATTGAGGCTGATATTACAATGCACTATCCACAATGAGGCTGATATTATAGCGCACTGTCCCCAGTGAGGCTGATAGTACAGCGCACTGTCCCCAGTGAGGCTGATATTATAGCGCACTGTCCCCAGTGAGGCTGATATTACAGCGCACTATCCCCAGTGAGGCTGATATTACAGCGCACTATCCCCAGTGAGGCTGATATTACAGTGCACTATCCCCAGTGAGGCTGATATTACAGCGCACTAACCCAGTGAGGCTGATAATTTAGCGCACTATCCCCAGTGAGGCTGATATTACAGCGCACTATCCCCAAGTGAGGCTGATATTACAGCGCACTATCCGCAGTGAGGCTGATATTACAATGCACTATCCACAATGAGGCTGATATTATAGCGCACTGTCCCCAGTGAGGCTGATAGTACAGCGCACTGTCCCCAGTGAGGCTGATATTATAGCGCACTGTCCCCAGTGAGGCTGATATTACAGCGCACTATCCCCAGTGAGGCTGATATTACAGCGCACTATCCCCAGTGAGGCTGATATTACAGTGCACTATCCCCAGTGAGGCTGATATTACAGCGCACTATCCCAGTGAGGCTGATAATTTAGCGCACTATCCCCAGTGAGGCTGATATTACAGCGCACTATCCCCAAGTGAGGCTGATATTACAGCGCACTATCCGCAGTGAGGCTGATATACAGCGCACTATCCCCAGTGAGGCAGATATTACAGCGCACTATCCCCCAGTGAGGCTAATATTACAGCGCACTATCCCCAGTGAGGCTGATATTAAAGCCCACTATTCCCAGTGAGGCTGATATTACAGCGCACTTTCCCCAGTGAAACTGATATTACAGCGCACTATCCACAGTGAGGCTGATATTACAGCGCACTATCCCCAGTGAGGCTGATATAACAGCGCACTGTCCAGAATGAGGCTGATATTACAAAGTCCTATCCCCAGTGAGGCTGATACTGCAGCGCACTGTCCCCAGTGAGGCTGATATTACAGCCACTATCCCCAGTGAGGCTGATATTACAGCGCACTATCCCAGTGAGGCTGATATTACAGCGCACTATCCCCAGTGAGGCTGATATTACAGCGCACTATCCCAGTGAGGCTGATATTACAGCGCACTATCCCCAGTGAGGCTGATATTACAGTGCACTATCCCCAGTGAGGCTGATATTACAGCGCACTATCCCCAGTGAGGCTGATATTACAGCGCACTATCCCCAGTGAGGCTGATATTACAGCGCACTATCCCCAGTGAGGCTGATATTACAGCGCACTATCCCCAGTGAGGCTGATATTACAGAGCACTGTCCCCAGTGAGGCTGATATTACAGCGCACTGTCCCCAGTGAAGCTGATAATACAGTGCACTATCCACAGGGAGGCTGATATTACAGCGCACTATCCCCAGTGACGCCGATATTACAGCGCACTGTCCCCAGTGAGGCTGATATACAATGCACTGTCCCCCAGTGAGGCTGATATTACAGCACACTAACCCCATAGAGGCTCTATATTACAGCGAACTGGTCCCCAGGGAGGCTGATATTAATCTGCACTATACCCAGTTGAGGCTGATATTACAGCGCAACTATCCTCAGTGAGGCTGATATTACAATGCACTATCCCTAGTGAGGCTGATATTACAGCCTACGATCGAAAGTGAAACTGATATTACAGCGCACTATCACCAGTGAGGATGATATTACAGACGCACTATCCCAGTGAGGATGATATTACAGTGCACTATCCCAGTGATGCGGAAATTACAGCGCACTATTCCCAGTGAGGAGGATATTACAGCGCACTATCCCCAGTGAGGCTGATATTACAGTGCACTGTCCCCAGTGAGGCTGATATTACAGCGCACTATCCCCATAGAGGCTGATATTACAGCGCACTGTCCCCAGGGAGGCTGATATTAATCTGCACTATACCAAGTGAGGCTGATATTACAGCGCACTATCCCCAGTGAGGCTGATATTACAGTGCACTGTCCCCAGTGAGGCTGATATTACAATGCACTATCCCCAGTGAGGCTGATATTACAGTGCACTATCCCCAGTGAGGCTGATATTACAGCGCACTATCCCCAGTGAGGCTGATATTACAGCGCAATATCCCCAGTGAGGCTGATATTACAGCCGCACTTTCCCCAGTGAGGGCAGATATTACATGCGCACTATCCCAGTGAGGCTGATATTACAGCGCACTAGTCCCAGTGAGGCTGATATTACAGCAGCACTATCCCAGTGAGGCTGATATTACAATGCACTGTCCCCAGTGAGGCTGATATTACAGTGCACTATACCCAGTGGTGCTGATATCACAGCGCACTGTCCCCAGGGAGGCTGATATTACAGCGCACTATCCCCAGTGAGGCTGATATTACAGCGCACTATCCCCTGTGGGGCTGAAATTACAGCGCACTGTACCCATTGAGGCTGATATTACAATGCACTATCCCCAATGAGGCTGATATTATAGCGCACTGTCCCCAGTGAGGCTGATAGTACAGCGCACTGTCCCCAGTGAGGCTGATATTATAGCGCACTATCCCCAGTGAGGCTGATATTACAGCGCACTATCCCCAGTGAGGCTGATATTACAGTGCACTATCCCCAGTGAGGCTGATATTACAGCGCACTATCCCCAGTGAGGCTGATAATTTAGCGCACTATCCCCAGTGAGGCTGATATTACAGTGCACTATCCCCAGTGAGGCTGATATTACAGCGCACTGTCCCCAGTGAGGCTGATATTACAGTGCACTATCCCCAGTGAGGCAGATATTACAGCGCACTATCCCCAGTGAGGCTGATATTACAGCGCACTATCCCCAGTGAGGCTGATATTACAGCGCACTATCCCCAGTGAGGCTGATATTACAGCGCACTATCCCCAGTGAGGCTGATATTACAGCGCACTATCCACAGTGAGGCTGATATTACAGCGCACTATCCCCAGTGAGGCTGATATTACAGCGCACTATCCCCAGTGAGGCTGATATTACAGCGCACTGTCCCCAGTGAGGCTGATATTAATCTGCACTATCCCCAGTGAGGCTGATATTACAGCGCACTATCCCCAGTGAGGCTGATATTACAGCGCACTATCCCCAGTGAGGCTGATATTACAGTGCACTGTCCCCAGTGAGGCTGATATTACAATGCACTATCCACAGTGAGGCTGATATTACAGCGCACTATCCCCAGTGAGGCTGATATTACAATGCACTATCCCCAGTGAGGCTGATATTACAGCGCACTATCCCCAGTGAGGCTGATATTACAGCGCACTATCCCCAGTGAGGCTGATGTTACAGCGCACTATCCCCAGTGAGGATGATATTACAGTGCACTATTCCTAGTGAGGCGGAAATTAAAGCGCACTATTCCCAGTGAGGAGGATATTACAGCGCACTATCCCCAGTGAGGCTGATATTACAGTGCACTATCCCCAGTGAGGCTGATATTACAGCGCACTAACCCAGTGAGGCTGATAATTTAGCGCACTATCCCCAGTGAGGCAGATATTACAGTGCACTATCCCCAGTGAGGCAGATATTACAGTGCACTATCCCCAGTGGGGCTGAAATTACAGTGCTCTGTCCCCATTGAGGCTGATATTACAATGCACTATCCCCAATGAGGCTGATATTATAGCTCACTGTCCCCAGTGAGACTGATAGTACAGCGCACTGTCCCCAGTGAGGCTGATATTATAGCGCACTATCCCCAGTGAGGCTGATATTACAGTGCACTATCCCCAGTGAGGCTGATATTACAGCGCACTATCGAAAGTGAGGCTGATAATTTAGCGCACTATACCCAGTGAGGCTGATATTACAGCGCACTATCCCAAGTGAGGCTGATATTACAGCGCACTATCCGCAGTGAGGCTGATATTACAGCGCACTTTCCCCAGTGAGGCTGATATTACAGCGCACTATCCCCAGTGAGGCTGATATTAAAGCGCACTATTCCCAGTGAGGCTTATATTAAAGCCCACTATTCCCAGTGAGGCTGATATTACAGCGCACTGTCCGCAGTGAGGCTGATATTACAGCGCACTAACCCCAGTGAGGCTGATATTACAGCGCACTATCCCCAGTGAGGCTGATATTACAGCGCACTTTCCCCAGTGAGGCTGATATTACAGCGCACTGTCCCCAGTGAGGCTGATATTACAATGCACTATCCACAGTGAGGCTGATATCACAGCGCACTGTCTCCAGTGAGGCTGATATTACAGCGCACTATCCGCAGTGAGGCTGATATTACAATGCACTGCCCCAGTGAGGCTGATATTACAATGTATTATCCAAAGTGAGGCTGATATTACAGTGCACTGTCCCCAGTGAGGCTGATATTACAATGCACTGTCCCCAGTGAGGCTGATATTACAGCGCAATATCCCCAGTGGGGCTGATATTACAGCGCACTATGCCCAGTGTGGATGATATTACAGTGCACTATTCCCAGTGAGGCGGAAATTACAACGCACTATTCCCAGTG
>NC_054482.1:122988125-123030625 GCF_017639515.1 Carcharodon carcharias
AGGAGGATATTACAGCGCACTATCCCCAGTGAGGCTGATATTACAGTGCACTATCCCCAGTGAGGCTGATATTACAGCGCACTATTCCCAGTGAGGCTGATATTAAAGCGCACTATTCCCAGTGAGGCTGATATTACAGCGCACTGTCCCCAGTGAAACTGATGTTACAGCGAACTATCCCCAGTGAGGCTGATATTACTGCGCACTATCCCCAGTGAGGCAGATATTACAGTGCACTGTCCCCAGTGAGGCTGATATTACAATGCACTGCCCGCAGTGAGGCAGATATTACAATGCATTATCACCAGCGAGGCTGATATTACAGCGCACTATCCCCAGTGAGGCTGATATTACAGCGCACTATCCCCAGTGAGGCTGATATTACAGCGCACTGTCCCCAGTGAGGCAGATATTACAATGCACTATCCACAGTGAGGCTGATATCACAGCGCACTGTCCCCAGGGAGGCTGATATTACAGCGCACTATCCCCAGTGAGGCTGATATTACAGCGCACTATCCCCAGTGGGGCTGAAATTACAGCGCACTGTACCCAGTGAGGCTGATATTACAATGCACTATCCCCAATGAGGCTGATATTATAGCGCACTGTCCCCAGTGAGGCTGATAGTACAGCGCACTGTCCCCAGTGAGGCTGATATTATAGTGAACTATCCCCAGTGAGGCTGATATTACAGCGCACTATCCCCAGTGAGGCTGATATTACAGCGCACTATCCCCAGTGAGGCTGATATTACAGCGCACTATCCCCAGTGAGGCTGATATTACAGCGCACTATCCGCAGTGAGGCTGATATTACAGTGCACTATCCCCAGTGAGGCAGATATTACAGCGCACTATCCCCAGTGAGGCTGATATTACAGCGCACTATTCCCAGTGAGGCTGATATTAAAGCGCACTATTCCCAGTGAGGCTCATATTACAGCGCACTGTCCCCAGTGAAACTGATGTTACAGCGCACTAAACACAGTGAGGCTGATATTACTGCGCACTATCCCCAGTGAGGCTGATATTACAGCGCACTGTCCCCAGTGAGGCTGATATTACAGCGCACTGTCCCCAGTGAGGCTGATATTACAATGCACTATCCACAGTGAGGCTGATATCACAGCGCACTGTCTCCAGTGAGGCTGATATTACAGCGCACTATCCCCATTGAGGCTGATATTACAATGCACTGCCCCAGTGAGGCTGATATTACAATGTATTATCCAAAGTGAGGCTGATATTACAGCGCACTCTCCCCAGTGAGGCTGATATTACAATGCACTATCCCTAGTGAGGCTGATATTACAGCGCACTATCCCCAGTGAGGCTGATATTACAGCGCACTATCCCCATTGAGGATGTAGTTACAGCGCACTATCCCCAGTGAGGCTGATATTACAGTGCACTATCCCTAGTGAGGCTTATATTACAATGCACTGACCCAGTGAGGCTGATATTACAGCGCACTATCCCCAGTGAGGCTGATATTACAGTGCACTATCCCCAGTGAGGCTGATATTACAGCGCACTATCCCCAGTGAGGCTGATATTACAGCGCACTATCCCCAGTGAGGCTGATATTACAGCGCACTGTCCCCAGTGAAACTGATGTTACAGCGCACTATCCCCAGTGAGGCTGATATTACAGCGCACTATCCCCAGTGAGGCTGATATTACAGCGCACTGTCCCAGTGAGGCTGATATTACAGCGCACTATCCTCAGTGAGGCTGATATTACAGTGCACTATCCCCAGTGAGGCTGATATTACAGCGCACTATCCCCAGTGAGGCTGATATTACAGCGCACTATCCCCAGTGAGGCAGATATTACAGTGCACTATCCCCAGTGGGGCTGATATTACAGCGCACTGTCCCCAGTGAGGCTGATATTACAATGCACTGTGCCCAATGAGGCTGATATTATAGCGCACTGTCCCCAGTGAGGCTGATAGTACAGCGCACTGTCCCCAGTGAGGCTGATATTATAGCGCACTGTCCCCAGTGAGGCTGATATTACAGCGCACTATCCCCAGTGAGGCTGATATTACAGCGCACTATCCCCAGTGAGGCTGATATTACAGTGCACTATCCCCAGTGAGGCTGATATTACAGCGCACTAACCCAGTGAGGCTGATAATTTAGCGCACTATCCCCAGTGAGGCTGATATTACAGCGCACTATCCCCAAGTGAGGCTGATATTACAGCGCACTATCCGCAGTGAGGCTGATATTACAGCGCACTATCCCCAGTGAGGCAGATATTACAGCGCACTATCCCCAGTGAGGCTAATATTACAGCGCACTATCCCCAGTGAGGCTGATATTAAAGCGCACTATTCCCAGTGAGGCTGATATTACAGCGCACTGTCCCCAGTGAAACTGATGTTACAGCGCACTAATCCCAGTGAGGCTGATATTACAGCGCACTGTCCCCAGTGAGGCTGATATTACAGCGCACTGTACCCAGTGAGGCTGATATTACAATGCACTATCCACAGTGAGGCTGATATCGCAGCGCACTGTCACCAGTGAGGCTGATATTAGAGCACACTATCCCCAGTGAGGCTGATATTACAATGCACTATCCCTAGTGAGGCTGATATTACAGCGTACTATCGAAAGTGAGGCTGATATTACAGCGCACTATCACCAGTGAGGATGATATTACAGCGCACTATCCCCAGTGAGGATGATATTACAGTGCACTATTCCCAGGGAGGCGGAAATTACAGCGCACTATTCCCACTGAGGTGGATATTACAGCGCACTATCCCCAGTGAGGCTGATATTACAGCGCACTATCCCCAGTGAGGCTGATATTGCAGCGCACTAACCCCAGTGAGGCTGATATTACAGTGCACTGTCCCCAGTGAGGCTGATTTTACAGCGCACTGTCCCAAGTGAAGCTGATAATACAGTGCACTATCCACAGGGAGGCTGATATTAAAGCGCACTATCCCCAGTGAGGCCGATATTACAGCGCACTTTCCCCAGTGAGGCTGATATTACAATGCACTGTCCCCAGTGAGGCTGATATTACAGCACACTAACCCCATAGAGGCTTATATTACAGCGCACTGTCCCCAGGGAGGCTGATATTAATCTGCACTATACCCAGTGAGGCTGATATTACAGCGCACTATCCTCAGTGAGGCTGATATTACAATGCACTATCCCTAGTGAGGCTGATATTACAGCCTACGATCGAAAGTGAAACTGATATTACAGCGCACTATCACCAGTGAGGATGATATTACAGCGCACTATCCCCAGTGAGGATGATATTACAGTGCACTATTCCCAGTGAGGCTGATATTACAGCGCACTATCCCAGTGAGGCTGATATTACAGCGCACTATCCCCAGTGAGGCTGATATTACAGCGCACTGTCCCCAGTGAGGCTGATATTACAGCGCACTATCCCCAGTGAGGCTGATATTACAGCGCACTATCCCCAGTGAGGCTGATATTACAGCGCACTATACCCAGTGAGGCTGATATTACAGCGCGCTATCCCCAGTGAGGCTGATATTACAGTGCACTGTCCCCAGTGAGGCTGATATTACAATGCACTATCCCCAGTGAGGCTGATATTACAGTGCACTATCCCCAGTGAGGCTGATATTACAGCGCACTATCCCCAGTGAGGCTGATATTACATCGCAATATCCCCAGTGAGGCTGATATTACAGCGCACTATCCCCAGTGAGGCTGATATTACAATGCACTATCCCCAGTGAGGCTGATATTACAGTGCACTATCCCCAGTGAGGCTGATATTACAGTGCACTGTGCCCTGTGAGGCTGATATTACAATGCACTGTCCCCAGTGAGGCTGATATTACAGTGCACTATACCCAGTCGTGCTGATATCACAGCGCACTGTCCCCAGGGAGGCTGATATTACAGCGCACTATCCCCAGTGAGGCTGATATTACAGCGCACTATCCCCTGTGGGGCTGAAATTACAGCGCACTGTACCCATTGAGGCTGATATTACAATGCACTATCCCCAATGAGGCTGATATTATAGCGCACTGTCCCCAGTGAGGCTGATAGTACAGCGCACTGTCCCCAGTGAGGCTGATATTATAGCGAACTATCCCCAGTGAGGCTGATATTACAGCGCACTATCCCCAGTGAGGCTGATATTACAGTGCACTATCCCCAGTGAGGCTGATATTACAGCGCACTATCCCCAGTGAGGCTGATAATTTAGCGCACTATCCCCAGTGAGGCTGATATTACAGCGCACTATCCCCAGTGAGGCTGATATTACAGCGCACTATCCCCAGTGAGGCTGATATTACAGTGCACTATCCCCAGTGAGGCTGATATTACAGCGCACTATCCCCAGTGAGGCTGATATTACAGCGCACTATCCCAGTGAGGCTGATATTACAGCGCACTATTCCCAGTGAGGCTGATATTACAGCGCACTGTCCCCAGTGAGGCTGATATTACAGCGCACTAACCCAGTGAGGCTGATATTATAGCGCACTATCCCCAGTGAGGCTGATATTACAGCGCACTATCCCCAGTGAGGCTGATATTACAGCGCACTGTCCCCAGTGAGGCTGATATTACAATGCACTATCCACAGTGAGGCTGATATTACAGCGCACTGTCCCCAGTGAGGCTGATATTACAGCGCACTATCCCCAGTGAGGCTGATATTACAATGCACTATCCCCAGTGAGGCTGATATTGCAAAGCACTATCCCCAGTGAGGCTGATATTACAGCGCACTATCCCCAGTGAGGCTGATATTACAATGCACTATCCCAAGTGAGGCTGATATTACAGCGTACTATCGAAAGTGAGGCTGATATTACAGCGCACTATCACCATTGAGGATGATGTTACAGCGCACTATCCCCAGTGAGGATGATATTACAGTGCACTATTCCTAGTGAGGCGGAAATTAAAGCGCACTATTCCCAGTGAGGAGGATATTACAGCGCACTATCCCCAGTGAGGCTGATATTACAGTGCACTGTCCGCTGTGAGGCAGATATTACAATGCACTATCACCAGCGAGGCTGATATTACAGCGCACTATCCCCAGTGAGGCTGATATTACAGCGCACTATCCCCAGTGAGGCAGATATTACAGTGCACTATCCCCGGTGGGGCTGATATTACAGCGCACTGTCCCCATTGAGGCTGATATTACAATGCACTATCCCCAATGAGGCTGATATTATAGCGCACTGTCCCCAGTGAAGCTGATAGTACAGCGCACTGTCCCCAGTGAGGCTGATATTATAGCGCACTATCCCCAGTGAGGCTGATATTACAGCGCACTATCCCCAGTGAGGCTGATATTACAGTGCACTATCCCTAGTGAGGCTGATATTACAGCCTACGATCGAAAGTGAAACTGATATTACAGCGCACTATCACCAGTGAGGATGATATTACAGCGCACTATCCCCAGTGAGGATGATATTACAGTGCACTATTCCCAGTGATGCGGAAATTACAGCGCACTATTCCCAGTGAGGAGGATATTACAGCGCACTATCCCCAGTGAGGCTGATATTACAGTGCACTGTCCCCAGTGAGGCTGATATTACAGCGCACTAACCCCATAGAGGCTTATATTACAGCGCACTGTCCCCAGGGAGGCTGATATTAATCGGCACTATAGCAAGTGAGGCTGATATTACAGCGCACTATCCTCAGTGAGGCTGATATTACAGTGCACTGTCCCCAGTGAGGCTGATATTACAATGCACTATCCCCAGTGTGGCTGATATTACAGTGCACTATCCCCAGTGAGGCTGATATTACAGCGCACTATCCCCAGTGAGGCTGATATTACATTGCACTATCCCCAGTGAGGATGATATTACACCGCACTTTCCCCAGTGAGGCAGATATTACAATGCACTATCCACAGTGAGGCTGATATTACAGCGCACAGTCCCCAGTGAGGCTGATATTACATCACACTATCCCCAGTGAGGCTGATATTACAATGCACTGTCCCCAGTGAGGCTGATATTACAGTGCACTATACCCAGTGGTGCTGATATCACAGCGCACTGTCCCCAGGGAGGCTGATATTACAGCGCACTATCCCCAGTGAGGCTGATATTACAGCGCACTATCCCCTGTGGGGCTGAAATTACAGCGCACTGTACCCATTGAGGCTGATATTACAATGCACTATCCCCAATGAGGCTGATATTATAGCGCACTGTCCCCAGTGAGGCTGATAGTACAGCGCACTGTCCCCAGTGAGGCTGATATTATAGCGAACTATCCCCAGTGAGGCTGATATTACAGCGCACTATCCCCAGTGAGGCTGATATTACAGTGCACTATCCCCAGTGAGGCTGATATTACAGCGCACTATCCCCAGTGAGGCTGATAATTTAGCGCACTATCCCCAGTGAGGCTGATATTACAGCGCACTATCCCCAGTGAGGCTGATATTACAGCGCACTATCCCCAGTGAGGCTGATATTACAGTGCACTATCCCCAGTGAGGCAGATATTACAGCGCACTATCCCCAGTGAGGCTGATATTACAGTGCACTATTCCCAGTGAGGCTGATATTAAAGCGCACTATTCCCAGTGAGGCTGATATTACAGCGCACTGTCCCCAGTGAAACTGATGTTACAGCGCACTAAACACAGTGAGGCTGATATTACTGCGCACTATCCCCAGTGAGGCTGATATTACAGCGCACTGTCCACAGTGAGGCTGATATTACAGCGCACTGTCCCCAGTGAGGCTGATATTACAATGCACTATCACCAGTGAGGCTGATATCACAGCGCACTGTCTCCAATGAGGCTGATATTACAGCGTACTATCCCCATTGAGGCTGATATTACAATGCACTGCCCCAGTGAGGCTGATATTACAATGTATTATCCAAAGTGAGGTTGATATTACAGCGCACTCTCCCCAGTGAGGCTGATATTACAATGCACTATCCCTAGTGAGGCTGATATTACAGCGTACTATCGAAAGTGAGGCTGATATTACAGCGCACTATCACCATTGAGGATGAAGTTACAGCGCACTATCCCCAGTGAGGATGATATTACAGTGCACTATTCCTAGTGAGGCGGAAATTACAGCACACTATTCCCAGTGAGGAGGATATTACAGCGCACTATCCCCAGTGAGGCTGATATTACAGTGCACTATCCCCAGTGAGGCTGATATTACAGCGCACTATCCCCAGTGAGGCTGATATTAAAGCGCACTATTCCCAGTGAGGCTGATATTACAGCGCACTGTCCCCAGTGAAACTGATGTTACAGCGCACTATCCCCAGTGAGGCTGATATTACTGCGCACTATCCCCAGTGAGGCTGATATTACAGCGCACTGTCCCCAGTGAGGATGATATTACACCGCACTTTCCCCAGTGAGGCAGATATTACAATGCACTATCCACAGTGAGGCTGATATTACAGCGCACAGTCCCCAGTGAGGCTGATATTACATCACACTATCCCCAGTGAGGCTGATATTACAATGCACTGTCCCCAGTGAGGCTGATATTACAGTGCACTATACCCAGTGGTGCTGATATTACAGCGCACTATCCCCAGAGAGGCTGATATTACAGTGCACTGTCCCCAGTGAGGCTGATATTACAATGCACTATCCCCATTGGGGCTGATATTACAGTGCACTATCCCCAGTGAGGGTGATATCAAAGCGCACTATCACCAGTGAGGCTGATATTACAGCGCACTATCCCCAGTGAGGCTGAAATTACAGCGCACTGTCCCCAGTGAGGATGATATTACAATGCACTATCCCCAATGAGGCTGATATTACAGCACACTGTCCCCAGTGAGGCTGATATTACAGCGCACTGTCCTCAGTGAGGCTGATATTATAGCGCACTATCCCCAGTGAGGCTGATATTACAGCGCACTATCCCCAGTGAGGCTGATATTACAGTGCACTATCCCCAGTGAGGCTGATATTACAGCGCACTATCCCCAGTGAGGCTGATATTACAGCGCACTATCCCCAGTGAGGCTGATATTACAGCGCACTATCCCCAGTGAGGCAGATATTACAGCGCACTATCCCCAGTGAGGCTGATATTACAGCGCACTATCCCCAGTGAGGCTGATATTACAGCGCACTATTCCCAGTGAGGCTGATATTAAAGCGCACTATCCCCAGTGAGGCTGATATTACAGCGCACTGTCCCCAGTGAGGCTGATATTACAGCGCACTATCCCCAGTGAGGCTGATATTACAGCGCACTATCCCCAGTGAGGCTGATATTACAGCGCACTGTCCCCAGTGAGGCTGATATTACAATGCACTGTGCCCAGTGAGGCTGATATTACAATGCAATATCACCAGCGAGGCTGATATTACAGCGCACTCTCCCCAGTGAGGCTGATATTACAGCACACTATCCCCAGTGAGGCAGATATTACAGTGCACTATCCCCAGTGGGGCTGAAATTACAGCGCACTGTCCCCAGTGAGGCTGATATTACAATGCACTATATCCATTGAGGCTGATATTATAGCGCACTGTCCCCAGTGAGGCTGATAGTACAGCGCACTGTCCCCAGTGAGGCTGATATTATAGCGCACTATCCCCAGTGTGGCTGATATTACAGCGCACTATCCCCAGTGAGGCTGATATTACAGTGCACTATCCCCAGTGAGGCTGATATTACAGCGCACTATCCCCAGTGAGGCTGATAATTTAGCGCACTATCCCCAGTGAGGCTGATATTACAGCGCACTATCCCCAGTGAGGCTGATATTACAGCGCACTATCCGCAGTGAGGCTGATATTACAGCGCACTATCCCCAGTGAGGCTGATATTACAGTGCACTATCCCAGTGAGGCTGATATTACAGCGCACTATCCCCAGTGAGGCTGATATTACAGCGCACTATCCCCAGTGAGGCTGATATTACAGCGCACTATCCCCAGTGAGGCTGATATTACAGCGCACTATCCCCAGTGAGGCTGATATTACAGCGCACTATCCCCAGTGAGGCTGATATTACAGCGCACTATCCCCAGTGAGGCTGATATTACAGCGCACTGTCCCCAGTGAGGCTGATATTACAGCGCACTGTCCCCAGTGAGGCTGATATTACAATGCACTATCCCCAGTGAGGCTGATATTACAGTGCACTATCCCCAGTGAGGCTGATATTACAGTGCACTATCCCCAGTGAGGCTGATATTACAGCGCACTATCCCCAGTGAGGCTGATATTACAGTGCACTATCCCCAGTGAGGCTGATATTACAGCGCACTATCCCCAGTGAGGCTGATATTACAGCGCACTATCCCCAGTGAGGCTGATATTACAGCGCACTCTCCCCAGTGAGGCTGATATTACAATGCACTATCCCTAGTGAGGCTGATATTACAGCGTACTATCGAAAGTGAGGCTGATATTACAGCGCACTATCCCCAGTGAGGATGATATTACAGCGCACTATCCCCAGTGAGGATGATATTACAGTGCACTATTCCCAGTGAGGCGGAAATTACAGCGCACTATTCCCAGTGAGATTGATATTACAGCGCACTATCCCCAGTGAGGCTGATATTACAGTGCACTATTCCCAGTGAGGCTGATATTACAATGCACTATCCACAGTGAGGCTGATATCACAGCGCACTGTCCCCAGTGAGGCTGATATTACACCGCACTCTCCCCAGTGAGGCTGATATTACAATGCACTGTCCCCAGTGAGGCTGATATTACAATGCATTATCCAAAGTGAGGCTAATATTACAGTGCACTGTCCCCAGTGAGGCTGATATTACAATGCACTGTCCCCAGTGAGGCTGATATTACAGCGCAATATCCCCAGTGAGGCTGATATTACAGCGCACTATCCCCAGTGAGGCTGATATTACAGCGCACTATCCACAGTGAGGCTGATATTACAATGCACTATCCCCAGTGAGGATGATATTACAGCGCACTATCTCAAGTGAGGCTGATATTACAGTGCACTATTCCCATTGAGGCAGATATTACAGCGCACTATCCCCAGTGAGGCTGATATTACAGCGCACTATCCCCAGTGAGGCTGATAATAAAGTGCACTATCCCCAGTGAGGCTGATATTACAGCGCACTATCCCCAGTGAGGCAGATATTACAGCGCACTTTCCCCAGTGAGGCTGATATTACAGTGCACTGTCCCCAGTGAGGCTGATATTACAGCGCACTATACCCAGTGAGGCTGATATTACAGCGCACTATCCCCAGTGAGGCTGATATTACAGCGCACTGTCCCCAGTGAGGCTGATATTACAGCGCACTATCCCGAGTGAGGCTGATCGCAATATCCCCAGTGAGGATGATATTACAGCGCAATTTCCCCAGTGAGGCTGATATTACAATGCACTATCCACAGTGAGGCTGATATTACAGCGCACAGTCCCCAGTGAGGCTGATATTACATCACACTATCCCCAGTGAGGCTAATATTACAATGCACTGTCCCCAGTGAGGCTGATATTACAATGCATTATCCCCAGTGAGGCTGATATTACAGTGCACTGTCCCCAGTGAGGCTGATATTACAGTGCACTATACCCAGTGGTGCTGATATTACAGCGCACTATCCCCAGAGAGGTTGATATTACAGTGCACTGTCCCCAGTGAGGCTGATATTACAATGCACTATCCCCATTGGGGCTGATATTACAGCCCACTATCCCCAGTGAGGGTGATATCAAAGCGCACTATCACCAGTGAGGCTGATATTACAGCGCTCTATCCCCAGTGGGGCTGAAATTACAGCGCACTGTCCCCAGTGAGGCTGATATTACAGTGCACTATCCCCAGTGAGGCTGATATTACAGCGCACTATCCCCAGTGAGGCTGATATTACAGCGCACTGTCCCCAGTGAGGCTGATATTACAGCGCACTATCCCCAGTGAGGCTGATATTACAGCGCACTATCCCCAGTGAGGCTGATATTACAGTGCACTATCCCCAGTGAGGCTGATATTACAGCGCACTAGCCCAGTGAGGCTGATATTACAGCGCACTATCCCCAGTGAGGCTGATATTACAGCGCACTATCCCAAGTGAGGCTGATATTACAGCGTACTATCGAACGTGAGGCTGATATTACAGCGCACTATCCCCAGTGAGGCTGATATTACAGCGCACTATCCCCAGTGAGGCTGATATTACAGCGCACTATCCCCAGTGAGGCTGATATTACAGCGCACTATCCCCAGTGAGGCTGATATTACAGCGCACTATCCCCAGTGAGGCTGATATTACAGCGCACTATCCCAGTGAGGCTGATATTACAGCGCACTATCCCCAGTGAGGCTGATATTACAGCGCACTATCCCCAGTGAGGCTGATATTACAGCGCACTATCCCCAGTGAGGCTGATATTACAGCGCACTATCCCCAGTGAGGCTGATATTACAGCGCACTTTCCCCAGTGAGGCTGATATTACAGCGCACTATCCCCAGTGAGGCTGATATTACAGTGCACTATCCCCAGTGAGGCTGATATTACAGCGCACTATCCACAGTGAGGCTGATATTACAGCGCACTATCCCCAGTGAGGCTGATATTACAGCGCACTGACCCAGTGAGGCTGATATTACAGTGCACTATCCCCAGTGAGGCTGATATTACAGTGCACTATCCCCAGTGAGGCTGATATTACAGTGCACTATCCCCAGTGAGGCTGATATTACAGTGCACTATCCCCAGTGAGGCTGATATTACAGTGCAGTATCTCCAGTGAGGCTGATATTACAGTGCACTATCCCCAGTGAGGCTGATATTACAAGGCACTATCCACAGTGAGGCTGATATTACAGCGCACTATCCCCAGTGAGGCTGATATTACAGCGCACTATCCCCAGTGAGGCTGATATTACAGTGCACTGTCCCCAGTGAGGCTGATATTACAGCGCACTATCCCCAGTGAGGCTGATATTACAGCGCACTATCCCCAGTGAGGCTGATATTACAGCGCACTATCCCCAGTGAGGCTGATATTACAAGGCACTATCCCCAGTGAGGCTGATATTACAGCGCACTATCCCCAGTGAGGCTGATATTACAGCGCACTATCCCCAGTGAGGCTGATATTACAGCGCACTATCCCCAGTGAGGCTGATATTACAGCGCACTATCCCCAGTGAGGCTGATATTACAGTGCACTATCCCCAGTGAGGCTGATATTACAGCGCACTATCCCCAGTGAGGCTGATATTACAGCGCACTAGTCCCAGTGAGGCTGATATTACAGCGCACTATCCCAGTGAGGCTGATATTACAGCGCACTATCCCCAGTGAGGCTGATATTACAGTGCACTATCCCCAGTGAGGCTGATATTACAGCGCACTATCCCCAGTGAGGCTGATATTACAGCGCACTATCCCCAGTGAGGCTGATATTACAGCGCACTATCCCCAGTGAGGCTGATATTACAGCGCACTATCCCCAGTGAGGCTGATATTACAGCGCACTATCCCCAGTGAGGCTGATATTACAGCGCACTATCCCCAGTGAGGCTGATATTACAATGCACTATCCCCAGTGAGGCTGATATTACAGCGCACTATCCCCAGTGAGGCTGATATTACAGCGCACTATCCCCAGTGAGGCTGATATTACAGCGCACTATCCCCAGTGAGGCTGATATTACAGCGCACTATCCCCAGTGAGGCTGATATTACAGCGCACTATCCCCAGTGAGGCTGATATTACAGTGCACTATCCCCAGTGAGGCTGATATTACAGCGCACTATCCCCAGTGAGGCTGATATTACAGTCCACTATCCCCAGTGAGGCTGATATTACAGCGCACTATCCCCAGTGAGGCTGATATTACAGCGCACTATCCCCAGTGAGGCTGATATTACAATGCACTATCCCCAGTGAGGCTGATATTACAGCGCACTATCCCCAGTGAGGCTGATATTACAGCGCACTATCCCCAGTGAGGCTGATATTACAGCGCACTATCCCCAGTGAGGCTGATATTACAGCGCACTATCCCCAGTGAGGCTGAAATTACAGCGCACTATCCCAGTGAGGCTGATATTACAGCGCACTATCCCCAGTGAGGCTGATATTACAGCGCACTATCCCCAGTGAGGCTGATATTACAGCGCACTATCCCCAGTGAGGCTGATATTACAGCGCACTATCCCCAGTGAGGCTGATATTACAACGCACTATCCCCAGTGAGGCTGATATTACAGCGCACTATCCCCAGTGAGGCTGATATTACAGCGCACTATCCCCAGTGAGGCTGATATTACAGCGCACTATCCCCAGTGAGGCTGATATTACAGCGCACTATCCCCAGTGAGGCTGATATTACAGCGCACTATTCCCAGTGAGGCTGATATTACAGCGCACTATCCCCAATGGGGCTCATATTACAGCGCACTATCACCATTGAGGCTGAAGTTACAACACATTATTTCCAGTGAGGCTGATATTACAGCGCACTATCCCAGTGAGGCTGATATTACAGCGCACTATCCCCAGTGAGGCTGATATTACAGTGCACTGTCCCCAGTGAGGCTGATATTACAGCGCACTATCCCCAGTGAGGCTGATATTACAGCGCACTATCCCCAGTGAGGCTGATATTACAGTGCACTATCCCCAGTGAGGCTGATATTACAGCGCACTATCCCCAGTGAGGCTGATATTACAATGCATTATTCCCAGTGAGGCTGATATTACAGCGCACTATCCCCAGTGAGACTGATATTACAGCGCACTGTCCCCAGTGAGGCTGATATTACAATGCACTATCCTCAGTGAGGCTGATATTACAGCGCACTATCCCCAGTGAGGCTGATATTACAGCGCACTATCCCCAGTGAGGCTGATATTACAGCGCACTGTCCCCAGTGAGGCTGATATTACAATGCACTATCCCCAGTGAGGCTGATATTACAGCGCACTATCCCCAGTGAGGCTGATATTACAGCGCACTATCCCCAGTGAGGCTGATATTACAGCGCACTATCCCCAGTGAGGCTGATATTACAGCGCACTATCCCCAGTGAGGCTGATATTACAGCGCACTATCCCCAGTGAGGCTGATATTACAGCGCACTATCCCCAGTGAGGCTGATATTACAGCGCACTATCCCCAGTGAGGCTGATATTACAGCGCACTATCCCCAGTGAGGCTGATATTACAGCGCACTATCCCAGTGAGGCTGATATTACAGCGCACTATCCCCAGTGAGGCTGATATTACAGCGCACTATCCCCAGTGAGGCTGATATTACAGCGCACTATCCCCAGTGAGGAAGATATTACAGCAGCCTATCCCCAGTGAGGCTGATATTACAGCGCACTATCCCCAGTGAGGCTGATATTACAGCGCACTATCCCCAGTGAGGCTGATATTACAGCGCACTATCCCCAGTGAGGCTGATATTACAGCGCACTATCCCGAGTGAGGCTGATATTACAGCGCACTATCCCCAGTGAGGCTGATATTACAGCGCACTATCCCCAGTGAGGCTGATATTACAGCGCACTATCCCCAGTGAGGCTGATATTACAGCGCACTATCCCCAGTGAGGCTGATATTACAGTGCACTATTCCCAGTGAGGCTGAAATTAGAGCGCACTGTCCCCAGTGAGGCTGATATTACAATGCACTATCCCCAGTGAGGCTGATATTAAAGCGCACTGTCCCCAGTGAGGCTGATATTACAGCGCACTGTCCCCAGTGAGGCTGATATTAAAGCGCACTATCCACAGTGAGGCTGATATTACAGCGCACTATCCCCAGTGAGGCTGATATTACAGTGCACTATCCCCAGTGAGGCTGATATTACAGTGCACTGTCCCCAGTGAGGCTGATATTACAATGCACTATCCCCAGTGAGGCTGATATTACAGCACACTATCGCCAGTGAGGCTGATATTACAGCGCACTATCCCCAGTGAGGCTGATATTACAGCGCACTATCCCCACTGACGCTGATATTACAGCGCACTATTCCCAGTGAGGCTGATATTACAGCGCACTATCCCCAGTGAGGCTGATATTACAGCGCACTATCCCCAGTGAGGCTGATATTACAATGCATTATCCCCAGTGAGGCTGATATTACAGCGCACTATCCCCAGTGAGGCTGATATTACAGCGCACTATCCCCAGTGAGGCTGATATTACAGCGCACTATCCCCAGTGAGGCTGATATTACAGCGCACTATCCCCAGTGAGGCTGATATTACAATGCACTATCCTCAGTGACGCTGATATTACAGCGCACTCTCCCCAGTCAGGCTGATATTACAGCACACTATCCCCAGTGAGGCTGATATTACAATGCACTGTCCACAGTGAGGCTGATATTACAATGCATTATCCCCAGTGAGGCTGATATTACAGCGCACTATCCCCAGTGAGGCTGATATTACAGCTCACTATCCCCAGTGAGGCTGATATTACAGCGCACTATCCCCAGTGAGGCTGATATTACAGCGCACTATCCCCAGTGAGGCTGATATTAACGCGCACATTCCCCAGTGAGGCTGATATTACAGCGCACTATCCCCAGTGAGGCTGATATTACAGCGCACTATCCCCAGTGAGGCTGATATTACAGCGCACTCTCCCAGTGAGGCTGATATTACAGCGCACTATCCCCATGGAGGCTGATATTACAGCGCACTATCCCCAGTGAGGCTGATATTACAGTGCACTATCCCCAGTGAGGCTGATATTACAGCGCACTATCCCCAGTGAGGCTGATATTACAACGCGCTATCCCCAGTGAGGCTGATATTACAGCGCACTATCCCCAGTGAGGCTGATATTACAGCGCACTATCCCAGTGAGGCTGATATTACAGTGCACTATCCCCAGTGGGGCTGATATTACAGCGCACTATCCCCAGTGAGGCTGATATTACAGTGCACTATCCCCAGTGAGGCTGATATTACAGCGCACTATCCCCAGTGAGGCTGATATTACAGCGCACTATCCCCAGTGAGGCTGATATTACAGCGCACTATCCCCAGTGAGGCTGATATTACAGCGCACTATCCCCAGTGAGGCTGATATTACAGTGCACTATCCCCAGTGAGGCTGATATTACAGCGCACTATCCCCAGTGAGGCTGATATTACAGCGCACTATCCCCAGTGAGGCTGATATTACAGTGCACTATCCCCAGTGAGGCTGATATTACAGTGCACTATCCCCAGTGAGGCTGATATTACAGCGCACTATCCCCAGTGAGGCTGATATTACAGCGCACTATCCCCAGTGAGGCTGATATTACAGCGCACTATCCCCCAGTGAGGCTGATATTACAGCGCACTATCCCCAGTGAGGCTGATATTACAGCGCACTATCCCCAGTGAGGCTGATATTACAGCGCACTATCCCCAGTGGAGCTGATATTACAGCGCACTATCCCCAGAGGGGCTGATATTACAGCGCACTATCCCCAGTGAGGCTGATATTACAGCGCACTATTCCCGGTGAGGCTGGTATTACAGCGCACTATCCCCAGTGGGGCTGATATTACAGCGCACTATCCCCAGTGAGGCTGATATTACAGCGCACTATCCCCAGTGAGGCTGATATTACAGCGCACTATCCCCAGTGAGGCTGATATTACAGCGCACTATCCCCAGTGAGGCTGATATTACAGCGCACTATCCCCAGTGAGGCTGATATTACAGCGCACTATCCCCAGTGAGGCTGATATTACAGCGCACTATCCCAGTGAGGCTGATATTACAGCGCACTATCCCCAGTGAGGCTGATATTACAGCGCACTATCCCCAGTGAGGCTGATATTACAGCGCACTATCCCCAGTGAGGCTGATATTACAGCGCACTATCCCCAGTGAGGCTGATATTACAGTGCACTATCCCAGTGGGCTGATATTACAGCGCACTGTCCCCAGTGAGGCTGATATTACAATGCACTATCCCCAGTGAGGCTGATATTACAGCGCACTGTCCCCAGTGAGGCTGATATTACAGCGCACTATCCCCAGTGAGGCTGATATTACAGCGCACTATCCCCAGTAGTGCTGATATTACAGCGCACTATCCCCAGTGAGGCTGATATTACAGTGCACTATCCCCAGTGAGGCTGATATTACAGTGCACTGTCCCCAGTGAGGCTGATATTACAATGCACTATCCCCAGTGAGGCTGATATTACAGCGCACTATTCCCAGTGAGATTCATATTACAGCGCACTATCCCCAGTGAGGCTGATATTACAGTGCACTATCCCCAGTGAGGCTGATATTACAGCGCACTATTCCCAGTGAGGCTGATATTACAGTGCACTATCCCCAGTGAGGCTGATATTACAGCGCACTATCACCAGTGAGGCTGAAATTACAACGCATTATTCCCAGTGAGGCTGATATTACAGCGCACTATCCCCAGTGAGGCTGATATTACAGCGCACTATCCCCAGTGAGGCTGATATTACAGCGCACTATCCCCAGTGAGGCTGATATTACAGCGCACTGTCCCCAGTGAGGCTGATATTACAATGCACTATCCTCAGTGACGCTGATATTACAGCGCACTCTCCCCAGTGAGGCTGATATTACAGCACACTATCCCCAGTGAGGCTGATATTACAATGCACTGTCCCCAGTGAGGCTGATATTACAATGCACTATCCCCAGTGAGGCTGATATTACAGCGCACTATCCCCAGTGAGGCTGATATTACAGCTCACTATCCCCAGTGAGGCTGATATTACAGCGCACTACCCCCAGTGAGGCTGATATTACAACACACTATCCCCAGTGAGGCTGATATTACAGCGCACTATCCCCAGTGAGGCTGATATTACAGCGCACTATCCCCAGTGAGGCTGATATTACAGCGCACTATCCCCAGTGAGGCTGATATTACAGCGCACTATCCCCAGTGAGGCTGATATTACAGCGCACTATCCCCAGTGAGGCTGATATTACAGCGCACTATCCCCAGTGAGGCTGATATTACAGCGCACTATCCCCAGTGAGGCTGATATTACAGCGCAATATCCCCAGTGGGGCTTATATTACAGCGCACTATCCCCAGTGAGGCTGATATTACAGCGCACTATCCCCAGTGAGGCTGATATTACAGCGCACTATCCCCAGTGAGGCTGATATTACAGCGCACTGTCCCAGTGAGGCTGATATTACAAGGCACTATCCCCAGTGAGGCTGATATTACAGCGCACTATCCCCAGTGAGGCTGATATTACAGCGCACTATCCCCAGTGAGGCTGATATTACAGTGCACTATCCCCAGTGAGGCTGATATTACAGCGCACTATCCCCAGTGAGGCTGATATTACAGTGCACTATCCCCAGTGAGGCTGATATTACAGCGCACTATCCCCAGTGAGGCTGATATTACAGCGCACTATCCCCAGTGAGGCTGATATTACAGCGCACTATCCCCAGTGAGGCTGATATTACAGCGCACTATCCCCAGTGAGGCTGATATTACAGCGCACTATCCCCAGTGAGGCTGATATTACAGCGCACTATCCCCAGTGAGGCTGATATTACAGCGCACTATCCCCAGTGACGCTGATATTACAGCGCACTATCCCCAGTGAGGCTGATATTACAGCGCACTATCCCCAGTGAGGCTGATATTACAGCGCACTATCCCCAGTGAGGCTGATATTACAGCGCACTATCCCCAGTGAGGCTGATATTACAGCGCACTATCCCCAGTGAGGCTGATATTACAGCGCACTATCCCCAGTGAGGCTGATATTACAGCGCACTATCCCCAGTGAGGCTGATATTACAGCGCACTATCCCCAGTGAGGCTGATATTACAGCGCACTATCCCCAGTGAGGCTGATATTACAGCGCACTATCCCCAGTGAGGCTGATATTACAGCGCACTATCCCCAGTGAGGCTGATATTACAGCGCACTATCCCCAGTGAGGCTGATATTACAGTGCACTATCCCCAGTGAGGCTGATATTACAGCGCACTATCCCCAGTGAGGCTGATATTACAGCGCACTATCCCCAGTGAGGCTGATATTACAGCGCACTATCCCCAGTGAGGCTGATATTACAGCGCACTATCCCCAGTGAGGCTGATATTACAGCGCACTATCCCCAGTGAGGCTGATATTACAGTGAACTATCCCCAGTGAGGCTGATATTACAGCGCACTATCCCCAATGAGGCTGATAATTTAGTGCACTATCCTCAGTGAGGCTGATATTACAGCGCACTGTCCCCAGTGAGGCTGATATTAATCTGCACTATACCCAGTGAGGCTGATATTACAGCGCACTATCCCCAGTGAGGCTGATATTACAGCGCACTATCCCCAGTGAGGCTGATATTACAGTGCACTGTCCCCAGTGAGGCTGATATTACAGTGCACTATCCCCAGTGAGGCTGATATTACAGCGCACTATCCCCAGTGAGGCTGATATTACAGCGCACTATCCCCAGTGAGGCTGATATTACAGCGCACTATCCCAGTGAGGCTGATATTACAGCGCACTATCCCCAGTGAGGCTGATATTACAGCGCACTATCCCCAGTGAGGCTGATATTACAGCGCACTATCCCCAGTGAGGCTGATATTACAGTGCACTATCCCCAGTGAGGCTGATATTACAGCGCACTATCCCCAGTGAGGCTGATATTACAGCGCACTATCCCCAGTGAGGCTGATATTACAGCGCACTGTCCCCAGTGAGGCTGATATTACAGCGCACTATCCCCAGTGAGGCTGATATTACAGCGCACTATCCCCAGTGAGGCTGATATTACAGCGCACTATCCCCAGTGAGGCTGATATTACAGCTGCACTATCCCCAGTGAGGCTGATATTACAGCGCACTATCCACAGTGAGGCTGATATTATAGCACAATATCCCCAGTGTTTCTGATATTACAGCGCACTATCCCCAGTGAGGCTGATATTACAGCGCACTATCACCAGTGAGGCTGATATTACAGTGCACTATCCCCAGTGAGGCTGATATTACAGCGCACTATCCCCAGTGAGGCTGATATTACAGCGCACTATCCCCAGTGAGGCTGATATTACAGTGCACTATCCCAGTGAGGCTGATATTACAGCGCACTATCCCCATTGGGGGTGATATTACAGCGCACTATCCCCAGTGAGGCTGATATTACAATGCACTATCCCCAGTGAGGCTGATATTACAGCGCACTATCCCCAGTGAGGCTGATATTACAGCGCACTATCCCCAGTGAGGCTGATATTACAGCGCACTATCCCCAGTGAGGCTGATATTACAGCGCACTATCCCAGTGAGGCTGATATTACAGCGCACTATCCCCAGTGAGGCTGATATTACATTGCACTATCCCCAGTGAGGCTGATATTACAGCGCACTATCCCCAGTGAGGCTGATATTACAGTGCACAATCCCCAGTGAGGCTGATATTACAGTGCACTATCCCCAGTGAGGCTGATATTACAGTGCACTATCCCCAGTGAGGCTGATATTACAGCGCACTATCCCCAGTGAGGCTGATATTACAGCGCACTATCCCCAGTGAGGCTGATATTACAGCGCACTATCCCCAGTGAGGCTGATATTACAGTGCACTATCCCCAGTGAGGCTGATATTACAGCGCACTATCCCCAGTGAGGCTGATATTACAGCGCACTATCCCCAGTGAGGCTGATATTACAGCGCACTATCCCCAGTGAGGCTGATATTACAGCGCACTATCCCCAGTGAGGCTGATATTACAGTGCACTATCCCCAGTGAGGCTGATATTACAGCGCACTATCCCCAGTGAGGCTGATATTACAGTGCACTATCCCCAGTGAGGCTGATATTACAGCGCACTATCCCCAGTGAGGCTGATATTACAGTGCACTATCCCCAGTGAGGCTGATATTACAGCGCACTATCCCCAGTGAGGCTGATATTACAGCGCACTATCCCCAGTGAGGCTGATATTACAGCGCACTATCCCCAGTGAGGCTGATATTACAGCTGCACTATCCCCAGTGAGGCTGATATTACAGTGCACTATCCCCAGTGAGGCTGATATTACAGGACACAATCCCCAGTGAGGCTGATATTACAGCGCACTATCCCCAGTGAGGCTGATATTACAGCGCACTATCCCCAGTGAGGCTGATATTACAGCGCACTATCCCAAGTGAGGCTAATATTACAGCGCACTATCCATAGTTAGGGTGATATTTCACTTCACTATCCCCATTGAGACTGATATTACAGAGCACTATCCCCAGAGAGGCTGATATTACAGCGCACTATCCCCAGTGAGGCTGATATTACAGTGCACTATCCCCAGTGAGGCTGATATTACAGCGCACTATCCCCAGTGAGGCTGATATTACAGCGCACTATCCCCAGTGAGGCTGATATTACAGCGCACTATCCCCAGTGAGGCTGATATTACAGTGCACTATCCCCAGTGAGGCTGATATTACAGTGCACTATCCCCAGTGAGGCTGATATTACAGGACACTATCCCCAGTGAGGCTGATATTACAGTGCACTATCCCCAGTGAGGCTGATATTACAGCGCACTATCCCCAGTGAGGCTGATATTACAGCGCACTATCCCCAGTGAGGCTGATATTGCAGCGCACTATCCCCAGTGAGGCTGATATTACAGCGCACTATCCCCAGTGAGGCTGATATTACAGCGCACTATCCCCAGTGAGGCTGATATTACAGCGCACTATCCCCAGTGAGGCTGATATTACAGCGCACTATCCCCAGTGAGGCTGATATTACAGTGCACTATCCCCAGTGAGGCTGATATTACACTGCACTATCCCCAGTGAGGCTGATATTACAGCGCACTATCCCCAGTGAGGCTGATATTACAGCGCACTATCCCCAGTGAGGCTGATATTACAGCGCACTATCCCCAGTGAGGCTGATATTACAGCGCACTATCCCCAGTGAGGCTGATATTACAGCGCACTATCCCCAGTGAGGCTGATATTACAGCGCACTATCCCCAGTGAGGCTGATATTACAGCGCACTATCCCCAGTGAGGCTGATATTACAGCGCACTATCCCCAGTGAGGCTGATATTACAGCGCACTATCCCCAGTGAGGCTGATATTACAGCGCACTATCCCCAGTGAGGCTGATATTACAGCGCACTATCCCCAGTGAGGCTGATATTACAGCGCACTATCCCCAGTGAGGCTGATATTACAGCGCACTATCCCCAGTGAGGCTGATATTACAGCGCACTATCCCCAGTGAGGCTGATATTACAGCGCACTATCCCCAGTGAGGCTGATATTACAGCGCACTATCCCCAGTGAGGCTGATATTACAGCGCACTATCCCCAGTGAGGCTGATATTACAGCGCACTATCCCCAGTGAGGCTGATATTACAGCGCACTATCCCCAGTGAGGCTGATATTACAGCGCACTATTCCCAGTGAGGCTGATATTACAGTGCACTATCCCCAGTGAGGCTGATATTACAGCGCACTATCCCCAGTGAGGCTGATATTACAGCGCACTATCCCCAGTGAGGCTGATATTACAGTGCACTATCCCCAGTGAGGCTGATATTACAGCGCACTATCCCCAGTGAGGCTGATATTACAGTGCACTATCCCCAGTGAGGCTGATATTACAGCGCACTATCCCCAGTGAGGCTGATATTACAGCGCACTATCCCCAGTGAGGCTGATATTACAGCGCACTATCCCCAGTGAGGCTGATATTACAGCGCACTATCCCCAGTGAGGCTGATATTACAGCGCACTATCCCCAGTGAGGCTGATATTACAGCTGCACTATCCCCAGTGAGGCTGATATTACAGCGCACTATCCCCAGTGAGGCTGATATTACAGCGCACTATCCCCAGTGAGGCTGATATTACAGCGCACTATCCCCAGTGAGGCTGATATTACAGCGCACTATCCCCAGTGAGGCTGATATTACAGCGCACTATCCCCAGTGAGGCTGATATTACAGCGCACTATCCCCAGTGAGGCTGATATTACAGCGCACTATCCCCAGTGAGGCTGATATTACAGCGCACTATCCCCAGTGAGGCTGATATTACAGCGCACTATCCCCAGTGAGGCTGATATTACAGCGCACTATCCCCAGTGAGGCTGATATTACAGCGCACTATCCCCAGTGAGGCTGATATTACAGCGCACTATCCCCAGTGAGGCTGATATTAATTTGCACTATCCCCAGTGAGGCTGATATTACAGCGCACTATCCCCAGTGAGGCTGATATTACAATGCACTATCCCCAGTGAGGCTGATATTACAGCGCACTATCCCCAGTGAGGCTGATATTACAGCGCACTATCCCCAGTGAGGCTGATATTACAGCGCACTATCCCCAGTGAGGCTGATATTACAGCGCACTATCCCCAGTGAGGCTGATATTACAGCGCACTATCCCCAGTGAGGCTGATATTACAGTGCACTATCCCCAGTGAGGCTGATATTACAGCGCACTGTCCCCAGTGAGGCTGATATTACAGTGCACTATCCCCAGTGAGGCTGATATTACAGCGCACTATCCCCAGTGAGGCTGATATTACAGCGCACTGTCCCCAGTGAGGCTGATATTACAATGCACTATCCCCAGTGAGGCTGATATTACAGCGCACTATCCCCAGTGAGGCTGATATTACAGCGCACTATCCCCAGTGAGGCTGATATTACAGCGCACTATCCCCAGTGAGGCTGATATTACAGCGCACTATCCGCAGTGAGGCTGATATTACTATGCACTATCCCCAGTGAGGCTGATATTACAGTGCACTGTCCCCAGTGAGGCTGATATTACAGTGCACTATCCCCAGTGAGGCTGATATTACAGCGCACTATCCCCAGTGAGGCTGATATTACAGCGCACTATCCCCAGTGAGGCTGATATTACAGCGCACTATCCCCAGTGAGGCTGATATTACAGCGCACTATCCCCATTGAGGCTGATATTACAGCGCACTATCCCCAGTGAGGCTGATATTACAGCGCACTATCCCCAGTGAGGCTGATATTACAGCGCACTATCCCCAGTGAGGCTGATATTACAGCGCACTATCCCCAGTGAGGCTGATATTACAGTGCACTATCCCCAGTGAGGCTGATATTACAGCGCACTATCCCCAGTGAGGCTGATATTACAGCGCACTATCCCCAGTGAGGCTGATATTACAGCGCACTATCCCCAGTGAGGCTGATATTACAGCGCACTATCCCCAGTGAGGCTGATATTACAGCGCACTATCCCCAGTGAGGCTGATATTACAGCGCACTATCCCCAGTGAGGCTGATATTACAGCGCACTATCCCCAGTGAGGCTGATATTACAAGGCCACTATCCCCAGTGAGGCTGATATTACAGCGCACTGTCCCCAGTGAGGCTGATATTACAGTGCACTATCCCCAGTGCGGCTGATATTACAGTGCACTATCCCCAGTGAGGCTGATATTACAATGCACTGTCCCCAGTGAGGCTGATATTACAATGCACTATCCCCAGTGAGGCTGATATTACAGTGCACTATCCCCAGTGAGGCTGATATTACAGCGCACTATCCCCAGTGAGGCTGATATTACAGCGCACTATCCCCAGTGAGGCTGATATTACAGCGCACTATCCCCAGTGAGGCTGATATTACAGCGCACTATCCCCAGTGAGGCTGATATTACAGCGCACTATCCCCAGTGAGGCTGATATTACAGCGCACTATCCCCAGTGAGGCTGATATTACAGCGCACTATCCCCAGTGAGGCTGATATTACAGCGCACTATCCCCAGTGAGGCTGATATTACAGCGCACTATCCCCAGTGAGGCTGATATTACAGCTGCACTATCCCCAGTGAGGCTGATATTACAGCGCACTATCCCCAGTGAGGCTGATATTACAGCGCACTATCCCCAGTGAGGCTGATATTACAGCGCACTATCCCCAGTGAGGCTGATATTACAGCGCACTATCCCCAGTGAGGCTGATATTACAGCGCACTATCCCCAGTGAGGCTGATATTACAGCGCACTATCCCCAGTGAGGCTGATATTACAGTGCACTATCCCCAGTGAGGCTGATATTACAGTGCACTATCCACAGTGAGGCTGATATTACAGCGCACTGTCCCCAGTGAGGCTGATATTACAGTGCACTATCCCCAGTGAGGCTGATATTACAGTGCACTATCCCCAGTGAGGCTGATATTACAATGCACTATCCCCAGTGAGGCTGATATTACAGCGCACTATCCCCAGTGAGGCTGATATTACAGCACACTATCCCCAGTGAGGCTGATATTACAGCGCACTATCCCCAGTGAGGCTGATATTACAGCGCACTATCCCCAGTGAGGCTGATATTACAGCGCACTATCCCCAGTGAGGCTGATATTACAGCGCACTATCCCCAGTGAGGCTGATATTACATGCACTATCCCCAGTGAGGCTGATATTACAGCGCACTATCCCCAGTGAGGCTGATATTACAGCGCACTATCCCCAGTGAGGCTGATATTACAGCGCACTATCCCCAGTGAGGCTGATATTACAGCGCACTATCCCCAGTGAGGCTGATATTACAGCGCACTATCCCCAGTGAGGCTGATATTACAGCGCACTATCCCCAGTGAGGCTGATATTACAGCGCACTATCCCCAGTGAGGCTGATATTACAGTGCACTATCCCCAGTGAGGCTGATATTACAATGCACTATCCAAAGTGAGGCTGATATTACAGCGCACTATCCCCAGTGAGGCTGATATTACAGCTCACTATCCCCAGTGAGGCTGATATTACAGTGCACTGTCCCCAGTGAGGCTGATATTACAATGCACTATCCCCAGTGAGGCTGATATTACAGTGCACTGTCCCCAGTGAGGCTGATATTACAATGCACTATCCCCAGTGAGGCTGATATTACAGTGCACTATCCCCAGTGAGGCTGATATTACAATGCACTATCTCCAGTGAGGCTGATATTACAGTGCACTATCCCCAGTGAGGCTGATATTACAGCGCACTATCCCCAGTGATGCTGATATTACAGCGCACTATCCCCATTGAGGCTGATATTACAGCGCACTATCCCCAGTGAGGCTGATATTACAGCGCACTATCCCCAGTGAGGCTGATATTACAGCGCACTGTCCCCAGTGAGGCTGATATTACAATGCACTATCCCCAGTGAGGATGATATTACAGTGCACTATCCCCTTTGAGGCTGATATTACAGCGCACTATCCCCAGTGAGGCTGATATTACAGCGCACTATCCCCAGTGAGGCTGATATTACAGCGCACTATCCCCAGAGGGGCTGATATTACAACGCACTATCCCCAGTTAGGCTGATATTACAGCGCACTATCCCCAGTGAGCCTGATATTACAGCGCACTTTCCCCAGTGAGTCTGATATTACAGAGCACTATGCCCAGTGGGGCTGATATTACAGTGCACTATCCCCTGTGAGGCTGATATTACAATGCTCTATTACCAGTGAGTCTGATATTACAGTGCACTGTCCCCAGTGAGTCTGATATTACAGCGAACTATCCCCAGTGATGCTGATATTACAGCGCACTATCCCCAGTGAGGCTGATATTACAGCGCACTATCCCCAGTGAGGCTGATATTACAGCGCACTGTCCCCAGTGAGGCTGATATTACAATGCACTATCCCCTTTGAGGATGATATTACAGTGCACTATCCCTTTTGAGGCTGATATTACAGCGCACTATCCCCAGTGAGGCTGATATTACAGCGCACTATCCCCAGTGAGGCTGAAATTACAGCACACTATCCCCAGAGGAGCTGATATTTCAGCGCACTATCCCCAGTGAGGCTGATATTACAGGCACTATCCCCAGTGAGGCTGATATTACAGCGCACTATCCCCAGTGAGGCTGATATTACAGTGCACTATCCCCAGTGAGGCTGATATTACAATGCACTATCCCCAGTGAGGCTGATATTACAGCGCACTATCCCCAGTGAGGCTGATATTACAATCCACTATCCCCAGTGAGGCTGATATTACAGCGCACTATCCCCAGTGAGGCTGATATTACAGTGCACTATCCCCAGTGAGGCTGATATTACAGCGCACTATCCCCAGTGAGGCTGATATTACAGCGCACTATCCCCAGTGAGGCTGATATTACAGCGCACTATCCCCAGTGAGGCTGATATTACAGCGCACTATCCCCAGTGAGGCTGATATTACAGCGCACTATCCCCAGTGAGGCTGATATTACAGCGCACTGTCCCCAGTGAGGCTGATATTACAATGCACTATCCCCAGTGAGGCTGATATTACAGTGCACTATCCCCAGTGAGGCTGATATTACAGCGCACTATCCCCAGTGAGGCTGATATTACAGCGCACTATCCCCAGTGAGGCTGATATTACAGCACACTATCCCCAGAGGAGCTGATATTTCAGCGCACTATCCCCAGTGAGGCTGATATTACAGCGCACTATCCCCAGTGAGCCTGATATTACAGCGCACTATCCCCAGTGAGGCTGATATTACAGTGCACTATCCCCAGTGAGGCTGATATTACAATGCTCTATTACCAGTGAGGCTGATATTACAGCGCACTGTCCCCAGTGAGGCTGATATTACAGTACACTATCCCCAGTGAGGCTGATATTACAGTGCACTGTCCCCAGTGAGGCTGATATTACAATGCACTATCCCCAGTGAGTCTGATATTACAGTGCACTGTCCCCAGTGAGTCTGATATTTCAATGCACTATCCCCAGTGTGGCTGATATTACACTGCACTGTCCCCAGTGAGGCTGATATTACAATGCACTATCTCCAGTGAGGCTGATATTACAGTGCACTATCCCCAGTGAGGCTGATATTACAGCACACTATCCCCAGTGATGCTGATATTACAGCGCACTATCCCCTTTGAGGCTGATATTACAGCGCACTATCCCCAGTGAGGCTGATATTACAGCGCACTATCCCCAGTGAGGCTGATATTACAGCGCACTGTCCCCAGTGAGGCTGATATTACAATGCACTATCCCCAGTGAGGATGATATTACAGTGCACTATCCCCTTTGAGGCTGATATTACAGCGCACTATCCCCAGTGAGGCTGATATTACAGCGCACTATCCCCAGTGAGGCTGATATTACAGCGCACTATCCCCAGAGGGGCTGATATTTCAACGCACTATCCCCAGTTAGGCTGATATTACAGCACACTATCCCCAGTGAGCCTGATATTACAGCGCACTTTCCCCAGTGAGTCTGATATTACAGAGCACTATGCCCAGTGGGGCTGATATTACAGTGCACTATCCCCTGTGAGGCTGATATTACAGCGCACTATCCCAGTGAGGCTGATATTACAGTGCACTGTCCCCAGTGAGGCTGATATTACAGCGCACTATCCCCAGTGAGGCTGATATTACAGCGCACTATCCCCAGTGAGGCTGATATTACAGCGCACTATCCCCAGTGAGGCTGATATTACAGCGCACTATCCCCAGTGAGGCTGATATTACAGCGCACTATCCCCAGTGAGGCTGATATTACAGCGCACTATCCCCAGTGAGGCTGATATTACAGCGCACTATCCCCAGTGAGGCTGATATTACAGCGCACTATCCCCAGTGAGGCTGATATTACAGCGCACTATCCCCAGTGAGGCTGATATTACAGCGCACTATCCCCAGTGAGGCTGATATTACAGTGCACTATCCCCAGTGAGGCTGATATTACAGCGCACTATCCCCAGTGAGGCTGATATTACAGCGCACTATCCCCAGTGAGGCTGATATTACAGCGCACTATCCCCAGTGAGGCTGATATTACAGCGCACTATCCCCTTAAATGCTGATATTACAGCACACTATCCCCAGTGAGGTTGATATTGCAGTGCACTCTCCCCAGTGAGGCTGATATTACAGCTCACTATCCCCAGTGAGCTGATATTACAGCACACTATCCCCAGTGAGGCTGATATTACAGCACACTATCCCCAGTGAGGTTGATATTACAGCACACTATCCCCAGTGAGGCTGATATTACAGAGCACTATCCCTAGGGGGTCGTGACACATGGAGTCAAAGGTTAGTTGGGGTGAGGGGGGGCAGGCAGGATGGTCGATTTCAGATCGGCCATGATCTTATTGAATGGCGGAGGAAGCTCAAGGGGGGCGAATGGACTACTCCTGCTCCGAATCCTTATGTTGTTATGTAATGCAACAGGCATCCTAATCGTTTACCTCATTCCACTTTGTGGGATCTTGCTGTGCTCAACTTGGCTGCCAAGTCTCCTCCATTACAACAGGTCCAATGTTTCAGAAGTGCCTCATTGTCTGTAACATGTTCAGGGACTCACTCAGTTGGTGAAAGGGGCGAGTGTGTAACCACGGCTACTTCACAAACTCACAAATGACATCCTGTGTGACTCTGACAGGGGTAAACTTTCCCTCCTCATCCTCCTCGACCTGTCTGCAGCCATTGACATGGTCGTCCACACCATCCTCCTCCAACCCCCTCTCCACTGTCGTCCAGCTGGGGGTAACTGTTCTCACCTGGTTCCGATCTTATCTATCTAATCGTAACCAGAGAATCACCTGTAATGGTTTCTCTTCCCGCTCCCACACTGTTCCCTCTGGTGTCCCCCTAGGATCTATCCTTGGCCCCTCCTATTTCTCATCGACCTGCTGCCCCTCGGTGACATCATCCTAAAACCCGGCCTTCGTTTCCACATGTACGCTGATGACACTCAGCCCCACCTCACCCCCTCCTCTCTCAACTCCCCCACTCTGAAGCGAGTAACCACTACCCGAGCGACACCCAAAGCCTATCGGCCATCTACAAAGCAGGAAGTGTGTTTTGCGCTGATGAGCTGAGGAGTTTGCAGGGTTGACTAGGCCGGATGTAGAATTGACATTTCCGGTGCCTTGGTCAATGCTGAGTGAACAGCCCAGTTTCATTGGACATTTCACTGGTTGTATTTCTACCACCTGTCTCTACCTCTCCAGCTCTCTCTCTTCCTTTAAGAAGCTCCTTCAAGGTGGCCTCTTTGGCCCAGCTTTTGTTCACCTGTCTGACTATGTGGCTCAGTGTCCTACTTGGTTTATGATGCTTCAGTGAACTGTCCTGAGATATTTTGTTAACGGTGCTACAGAAATTTAAGTTGTTGTTGTTGAATTCTTGTTCGAACTCTGAACAATAACCAGACCCGACCCTCAGTGGGGTCTGTAAACACCAGCCAGGTTGGAAAGTGTTCCACAGTATAAACCGCTGACAACATGAAATGAGAAAGATGGGAATCCATTTCTAAATTAGCTCTGAGAACGTTCCTGCTTCCTCAGCATGTGTGAGAGGGAGGGTTCGTTTAAAGATTAAGAGCTGAAAACCAATTCTCACTTAAACACAGATCAATAGGAAGACAGAACGAGGCTCAGAGTTGAACAGAGTGAGTTGGAAAATGGAAATAAGTCTCTGATTGATCGATAGACTCACAGCTTTCCTTCCTGGAACACTATCATCACCGTGGGAAACATTTCCCACTCCTGATGTTTGAGAAATGTTTGATGTGGAATAAATCCCTGTTGGAGAATTGAATTCGATTGGTCAGTTGTCCAGTTGTGGGTGAGTTTCTGAAAGTTTTGACTTGCTGTAACTGGCATTGATCTCGGATCCTGTTACTGGGAAAACTGAATAATTCCCCACAGTCCAGAGGGTGGGATTGCGATAGGACAGGACTCTTTAATAACCTGGAAAAGCAGAAATTATGGGAATGTGTGGATTTCATCAGGAATGCTGTAGCTGTTCCAAGAATCTTAGAGCCCAGAATGAGGCCATTCAGCCCCTCAAGCCTGTTCCACCAGGTAATTAGTTCATGGTTGATCTGTATCTCAACCCCATTTCACTGCCTGTGCTTCAAATCCCTTTCTCTGTGCCTCTCAGCCATTGTTCAGTGGGAGCAAATCTCCCCTCTGACATGGGAGGTCATGGGTTCAAGGGTTCAGATGGGGAGTTAAACCGAGGCTATGCTGGCCTCTCGGTTGGAGATAGAAGATCTCATGGTCACTATTGGAAGAAAAGAGGAGGAGATTTCCCCAGTGTCCTGGCTCAATCAACATCATTAAAATAAATTATCCACATTGCTGCTTATGGGATCTTGCTGTGTAACAATTGATTGTCACATTTCCTGCATTTCAAAAGTGACTTCACTTCTAAAGTACCTGATTGGCTGTGAAGCACTTTGGGGTGTCCTGAGGTGGTGAAAGGCACAATAGAAATGCAAATTTGTTTCTGTCTCTCTTATATTCGAGCTCCTGATTCTGCAGGAGGCCTTTTCTACAAAGTGTCTGAGATCAAAACCTTTCCCTTTCCAGCAGTCGATGCGAAATCTCTCTGAATTAAATGATTTCCATTGTCAGGATTTGTGCACTGAGGATGATAAAGTTCTTTGTAGACACAGAAACAAAGCTCCCTGCGATCTCCAGTATCCTAGCACGCTCAGATTACACATCATATCTTCCGATATGATGACAGTTTAATACCTTGGTCACAGGGGAAGCACAGATTGAAAGATTGTAAATGTTCCAGACTTAACGTTTCTGTTAACTCAAAGCTGCTATTTTATCCTCACTGTCCAATTAGCCAATGGCCAGGGTCAGGGGTCAGTGTGATCTAAACAAGGCCAATAAATGAAACCAGTCTCAGTGACTGAGACACAAATGTATATTCAGTCTGTGTGATACCTCAGAGAGAATCCAACCTCCTCTCATTCTACCCATGGAAGATCTGAAGCTCAGGATTGAAAGCAAATGATTCAAGAGCTCCTGACGAACAAGGTGACCTTTCTCAAACAGTACGAGGGAGAAACAGAAATACCTGGAAAAACTCAGCAGGTCTGGCAGCATCTCTGGAGAGGAACACAGTTGACGTTTCGAGTCCTCATGACCCTTCAACAGAACTAAGTAAAAATAGGAGAGGGGTGAAATATAACCTGGTTTAATGGTGGGGGGTGGGGTGGGGGGAGAAGGGTGGGGGGTGGTGGTTGGGACAAGCAAGCAGTGATAGATGGAGATAACCAAAAGATGTCACAGACAAAAGAACAAAGAAGTGTTGAAGGTGGTGGTATTATCTAAAAGAATGTGCTAATTAAGAGTGGAAAGCAGGACAAGCAAGGTACAGATAGCTCTATTAGGGGTGGGGTGAAATAAGACTAAAAGGGCATAAAAGGTATAGATGAATGATGGGTGGAATACATTTAAAAATAATGGAAATAGGTGGGAAAAGAAAAATCTATATAAATTATTGGAAAAAACAAAAAGGAGGGGGAAGAAACAGAAGGGGGGTGGGGATGGAGGAGGGAGTTCAAGATCTAAAATTGTTGAACTCAATATTCAGTCCGGAAGGCTGTAAAGTGCCTAGTTGGAAGATGAGGTGCTGTTCCTCCAGTTTGCGTTGGGCTTCACTGGAACAATGCAGTAAGCCAAGGACAGACATGTCGGCAAGAGAGCAGGGTGGAGTGTTAAAATGGCAAGCAACAGGAAGGTTTGAGTGATGCTTGCGGACAGACCGAAGGTGTTCTACAAAGCGGTCACCCAGTCTGCGTTTGGTCTCTCCAATGTAGAGGAGACCACATTGGGAGCAGCGAATGCAGTAGTCTAAGTTGAGGGAAGTGCAAGTGAAATGCTGCTTCACTTGAAAGGAGTGTTTGGGCCCTTGGACGGTGAAGAGAGAGGAAGTAAAGGGGCAGGTGTTGCACCATCTGCGGTTGCAAGGGAAGGTGCCGTGGGAGGGGTTTGAGGAGTAGGGGGTGATGGAGGAGTGGACCAGGGTGTCACGGAGGGAATGATCCCTACGGAATGCCGCCGGGGGGTGAGGGGAAGATGTGTTTGGTGGTGGCATCATGCTGGAGTTGGCGGAAATGGCGGAGGATGATCCTTTGAATGCGGAGGCTGGTGGGGTGATAAGTGAGGACAAGGGGGCCCCTATCATGTTTCTGGGAGGGAGGAGAAGGCGTGAGGGCAGATGCGCGGGAGATGGGCCGGACACGGTTGAGGGCCCTGTCAACCACTGTGGGTGGAAAACCTCGGTTAAGGAAGAAGGAGGACATGTCAGAGGAACTGTTTTTGAAGGTAGCATCATCAGAACAGATGCGACGGAGGCGAAGGAACTGAGAGAATGGGATGGAGTCCTTACAGGAAGCGGGGTGTGAGAGCTGTAGTCGAGGTAGCTGTGGGAGTTGGTAGGCTTGTAATGGATATTGGTGGACAGTCTATCACCAGTGATTGAGACAGAAAGGTCAAGGAAGGGAAAGCTTCCAATCTCCACCCCTCCATCATTTTCACATGGTCCACCTCTGACACTTCCCTTCCCTTCAGGTATTTTCCAGGTATTTCTGTTTCTGTTTTGTTTTGGATTTCCAACATCCGCAGTTTTTTGTTTTTATCTCTAGTACAAGGGAGAGACTAGGAACTGACGTTACTCCCCACCAGCACACTGGGTTGATGGGATAGAGAGAGAGAAACTTTTCCCACTGGTGGGGAGAGATGAGGACAAGGGGAGAGAAACTTAAAATCAGAGGCAGGGCTTTGAGAGAGAAATTAGAAAACATTCACTTACACAGAGGATTGTAGCAATGTGACACTCTCACCAGCAGAGAGCAGTAGATATTGGGGATATATTAATAATCTGAGATTGACAGGTTTTTACCAGCCAATCATATCATGGGATATAGAGTGAAGGTGGGTAAGTGGAGTCTGGATACAGATCAGCCATGATCTCAATGATTGGTGGAACACGTTGGAGGGGCTGAATGGTCTCCTCTTGTTCCAGTGTTGTATTTACTAACAGCAAAAAGCGAGATTGATGGCAAATTGGGAGTATTAATATTCAATATTTCTCCAGTGAGGGCGGGATTACACATAATGAGGATTAAAGGGAATGAAATGGAGCACAACATTAAACTAACAGAGTGTGAGTCTCAATCCTCAGGGAGATTAAAATAAAGAGAGAGTGGAATGAATGTCTCTGTGAAAGAGTAAAGTGCAGAAAGAGAATGAATGGAATTAAATCCTGACTGAGGAATCTCCGGCTCAGAGATTTATTGGTCTGATTATCACCCTCTCTCGTCGACTGGATTGCTCATGTCTGGAATTCGGTTATAGGACAGGATCAAACAACAACAACTTGTATTTATATAACGCCTTTCACTGAGGAAATCATCCCAAGGTGCTTCACAGGAGCAGAAATCAGACAAAAACCTGCCACCAAAGCACATTGGAAGATGTTAAGGCAGGTAACCGAAGGCCTGGTCAAAGAGGCAGGTTTTAAGGAGCATCTTAAAGGAGCTGAGAGAGGTGGAGAGGTTTAGGGAGGGAATTCCTGAGCTTAGGGCCCAGGAAGCTGAAGGCACGGCCGCCAATGGTGGAGTGAAGGGTGTGGGGGATGGACAAGAGGCCAGAGTTGGAGAAACAAAGAGCTTTTGGGTGGCTGTAGGGCCCACAGGGAGATCTGTTCCCCCTGACACTCCCAGAACGGGCCAGTGAAATTCCAATGTTGCTCTTGTTCATCCTCCATATTCCCACTCGGTTAATGAAAAATCTGATTGGTTGAGGGAGGAACATAGATCAGGGAGGTCTCTCTGCCCATCTTCCAATAGGGAAACAGGTGGATTCCCATTGGCTAGTGTCTTCTTGCCCCATGATGGTGATTGGCTGCAGGAGCTCGGAGTTTGGGGAAGGAACTTTTCTACCTTTCGATGAGATGTTTAAGAGAAGCCACTTATTGAGCTGTCGTCCAGTCGACTGCTTCCTGCACAGAGCTGAGTAAAGTCCTGCTCTCTATCCCATTACTGTCAGCTCCAACTCATCCTGAACACTTCACCTCACTTCACGCTCTGACACCAGGCAGATGAACAAGCTCATCCCCAGTCCTGGGCTTCAGACAGTGAGTAACAAGGACAGAAAATCATTGCACTCAAAACATCACAACCCAAGGTTATTATCATCAAAAATTAAATCAGTCACCTTGAGAGGAAATAATGTAGCTGCTGAGGGCTGGAAGATGAAGGCATTAATGGTTTAACACCCGTTAGATTTAATCTGGTCGATTCAGTGGGACAAGTTGGGGCAATGGTTTAATAATTGAATGTTCTGTTAACTGTTGCCGGTGATGAAGGGAATCCCAGACAAGGTCTTCATTCCAATGTCCATCTGTACGTCAGACAAACAGACGATGGGGTTAAGCAGAGTGATGTCCCACATCAGCCATGATTTTATTGAATGGAGGAGCAGGCCTGATGGGCTGAATGGCCTAGTCCTGCTCCTAAGTCCCATGTTCCTATGTCCCAATGAAATTCAGCACTGATTCTGCAGCCAGTCTCCCAGGCATGAAACTGTGGGACACTCTCACTTCTTAAGGTGGGTATGACTGTCTACCCTCAATCCCTGTAACCTCCTCCAGACCTACACACCTCCCTATCTCTGTAACCTCCTCCAAACCTACAACCCTCTCTATCTCTGTAACCTCCTCCAAACCTATACCTCTCCCTGTCTCTGTAACCTCCTCCAAACCTACACACCTCCCTATCTCTGTAACCTCCTCCAAACCTACACCTCTCCCTATCTCTGTAACCGTCTCCAACCCTACACCCCTCCCTAACTCTGTAACCTCCTCCAAACCTACACACCTCCCTATCTCTGTAACCTCCTCCAATTCATGCACCCCTCCCTATCTCTGTAATCTCCTCCAAACCTACACCCCTCCCTATCCCTGCAATCTCCTCCAAACCTACAACCCTCCCTATCTCTGTAACCTCCTCCAAACCTACACCCCTCCCGATCTCTGTAACCTCCTCCAACTCTACAGCCCAAGCTATATCTATAACCTCCTTCAGCTCCTATACCCCTCCCTATCTCTGTAACCTCCTCCAAACCTATACCTCTCCCAATCTCTGTAACCTCCTCCAAACCTACACCCCTCCCGATCTCTGTAACCTCCTCCAAACCTATACCCCTCCCAATCTCTGTAACCTCCTCCAAACCTACACCCCTCCCGATCTCTGTAACCTCCTCCAAACCTACACCACTCCCTACCTCTGTAACCTCCTCCAACTCTACAGCCCAAGCTATATCTATAACCTCCTCCAGCTCCTATACCCCTCCCTATCTATGTAACCTCCTCCAAACCTACGACCCTCCCTATCTCTGTAACCTCCTCCAACCCTACACCCCTCCCTATCCCTGTAACCTCCTCCAGCCCCTAAACCCCTCCCTATCTCTGTAACCTCCTCCAGCCCCTACACCCTTCCCTATCTCTGTAACCTCCCAGCCCCTACACCCATCTCTATCTCTGTCACCTCTTCCAGCCCCTACACCCCTCGCTATCTCAATAACTTCCTCCAACCTTACACCCCTCCCTATCTCAATAATCTCCTCCAACCCTACACCCCTCCCAATCTCTTTTACCTCCTCCAACCATAAACCCCTCACTATCTCTGTAACCTCCTCCAAACGTTAACCTCTCCCTATCTCTGTAACCTCCTCTAAACCTGCACCCTCCCTATCTCTGTAACCTCCTCCAACCCTACACACCTCTCTATCTCTTTAACCTCCTTCAAACATACACCCCTACCTATCTCTGTAACCACCTCCAAACATACCCCCCTCCCTATCTCTGTATCTTTCTCCAGCCCCTACACCCCTCCCTATCTATGTAAACTCCTCCAAACCTATACCCCTCCCTTTCTCTGTAACCTCCGCCAGCCCCTACACCCCTCCCTATCTATGTAAACTCCTCCAAACCTACACCCCTCCCTATCTCTGTAACCTCCTCCAACCTTACACCCCTCCCTATCTCTTTAACCTCCTCCAACCCTACACCCCACCCTATCTCTGTAACCTCCTCCAGACCCTACAATCCTCCCTAACTCTGTAACCTCCTCAATCCCCTGCGCCCCTCTCTATCCCTGAAACCTCCTCCAACCCTGCACCCCTCCCTATCTCTGTAACTTCCTCCAAACCTGCACCCCTCCTTATCCCTGTAACCTCCTCCAAACCTACACCCCTCCCTATCTCTGTAACCTCCTCCAAACCTACATCCCTCCCTATCTCTGTAACCTCCTCCAGCCCCCACGCCCTCTGAGATCTATGCTGTCCATATTTCTGGATTCCTGCACATCCCTGTTTTTAATCCCTCCACCACTGATGGCCGTATCTAAAACTGCTGACTCCCTGAGTTCTGGAATTCTGTCGCTAATCCTCTCCACCTCTCTCTGCCTCTTTAAGAGGCGAGCTCTTTGATGCTGAGAGTCAGTTGAAAATTTCAAATGAATTTTGATCGGTTTTTGTTTGGCAAATGTATTAATGGATATTGAAGCAAGATGGTGTTAAGATTCAGGTCAGCCTTGGTCTCACTGAATGATGGAACTGGCTCGAGGGGCTGAATGGCCTCCTCTTGTGCCTATGTTTCTATATTGCTTGTGGGATCTTGCTGTGCTAAAATTGGTTGCCCCGTTTCCCATAATAAAACAGAAACAGCTCTTCAAACCATTTCATCGGGTTTGGGATGTCCTGAGGTGGTGACAGGCACCATAGAAACATAAATGTTTCTTTTTTATAATTCAAGAAGATTATTTTAAATCGACAAACCACAGAATTCTCCAGTCTGCCATTTTCACCTCAAGCCCTTCACTTTATAATAGTTTGGTGAATAGGAATGTATCTCTGGTTAAAATGTCATATTGCTCTTTGTCATCTTTATTGTAGTGTTTCTGTGCAGTGACTCTTGTGTTATGAAACCGAGGGGACAGACTGGAATCTGTGAAGCTATTAAACCAGCGCTGACACAGTCTCTGAGCAGACAGTCAGCACACAGACCATAATACCAGGCAGTGATAACAGTCCCCTAAATAAACCTCAGCCTCACACCGCCTGTTAAATAATGGAAAGGGTCATCAGAAACGAGGAAAAATCAGGCAAAGCCAGCAATAATTTCCCCCAGTCATTAAAAGGACAATCGTGGTGATAAAATTACAGATCCTGAGTGTGCTCAGTGAGAAAAATAAAGGATGAACCACAGCAGAAAGTGAATTGTCTGTGAGTCACCTCACAACATGTACAGAGTTCTTGTCACAATGAGTGAGGGTTTAATTGCATTGTAAAGTGAGACAATTGCTCGGGTTAGTCAGCACAATTCTTTCTCCTGTGAGGATTCAGCCCCATTCTCTCCTCCTCGCTGGCTTTGGGACATCACGTTGGGCTCTAGTCTGTCATTAATGAGGGGTCGGTGACTTTCTGATCACCCAGCCTGAGGCTGAGGCAGTTACAGGGCCCATTAATGAGTGAGATTCACTGCTCACAGCCCAGAATCTTCACACTCCTGTTAACAACACTGGAACAGGAACAGACCATTCAGCCCGACAAGCCTGTGCTGTCCCTTTGAAAGAACTATCCAGTTGGACCAACATCCCTGCCCTTTCCTCTTAACCGTGCAATTTGTCCCCTTCAAATAATTACCCAATCTCCACTTTAAGTTTGCGATTGAATCTGTTTCCACTGCCCTTTCAGGCCGTGTGTTACAGATCACAACAACTCACTGTGTAAAATTACTTTTCCTTATGTTACCTCTGGCTCTTTCACCGATTCTCCTCAATCTGTGTCCCTCTGGTTCCCAATCCTCCTGCCGCTGGAAACAGTTTCACATTATTTACTCTGTCAAAACCCCTCATGATTTTGAACGCCTCGATTAAATCTGTTCTTAACCTTCTCTGCTCTAAGGAGATATTTCTCGCTGCAAGATTTTGCTGAAATGTTTCGGAATAATTACTGCTCCTTCCTAACCTCACAATCTCGAATTCTCCGCCCTGGAATCAGACTCTGGGAATCAATTCCAGAGATTGGAGACCCTTTCCCAGAGATTCCAGTAATTGGGAAAGTGATGCTGATCACTGGGAGCTTATTCAAATTCAAATCTTTCTGACACAAAGTTAACCTTTGAGAAAACAAGATCGCTTCCACAATCCTCTCCCCATCCCATGTCATTGAAATGTGCTGTAACCTGAGAGTTCATGTTCCTGAACAGATCACTCCACTCACCACCCCTCAGCCCAATGACAATGTCAATTAGTTCAATAAATCTGGAATAAGAATCCAGTCTGAGGAATGGTGACCATGAAACTGCCAGAATGTTGTAAAATCCCATTGAGTTTACTCATGTCCGTCATGAGGGTAATTTGCCAGGGTAACCCAGTCTGATCTGTGTAGAACTCCAGACACACTGCACACTCACTTGATTCTTAACAGCCCTCTGGAATGCCCTGGCAAGTTACACAGTTCAGGGCAATTAGGGATGGTTAATAAATGCTGGCTTTGCCACTAACGCCCACGTTCTGTAACTGAATAGAAAGGAAGTAAAAAACAGTTACATTTCTATAGCACTACAGTGTCAGAGAGTCAGTACTGAGGGAGTGCTGCACTGTCAGAGGGTCAGTACTGAGGGAGTGCTGCACTGTCAGAGATTCAGTACTGAGGGAGTGCCGCACTGTCAGAGAGTCAGTACTGAGGGAGTGCTGCACTGTCAGAGGGTCAGTACTGAGGGAGTGCTGCACTGTCAGAGGGTCAATACTGAGGTAGTGCTGCACTGTCAGAGAGTCAGTACTGAGGGAGTGCTGCACTGTCAGAGAGTCAGTACTGAGGGAGTGCTGCACTTTCAGAGGGTCAGTACTGAAGGAGTGCTGCACTGTCAGAGGGTCAGTACTGAGGTAGTGCTGCACTGTCAGAGAGTCAGTACTGAGGGAGTGCTGCACTTTCAGAGGGTCAGTACTGAAGGAGTGCTGCACTGTCAGAGGGTCAGTACTGAGGTAGTGCTGCACTGTCAGAGAGTCAGTACTGAGGTAGTGCTGCACTGTCAGAGAGTCAGTACTGAGGGAGTGCTGCACTGTCAGAGAGTCAGTACTGAGGGAGTGCTGCACTGTCAAACCGTCAGTACTGAGGGAGTGCTGTACTGTCAGAGTCAGTACTGAGGGAGTGCTGCACTGTCAGAGAGTCAGTACTGAGGGAGTGCTGCACTTTCAGAGGGTCAGTACTGAAGGAGTGCTGCACTGTCAGAGGGTCAGTACTGAGGTAGTGCTGCACTGTCAGAGAGTCAGTACTGAGGGAGTGCTGCACTTTCAGAGGGTCAGTACTGAAGGAGTGCTGCACTGTCAGAGGGTCAGTACTGAGGTAGTGCTGCACTGTCAGAGAGTCAGTACTGAGGTAGTGCTGCACTGTCAGAGAGTCAGTACTGAGGGAGTGCTGCACTGTCAAACCGTCAGTACTGAGGGAGTGCTGTACTGTCAGAGTCAGTACTGAGGGAGTGCTGTATTGTCAGAGGGTCAATACTGAGGGAGTGCTGCACTTTCACAGGGTCAGTACTGAAGGAGTGCTGCACTGTCAGAGGGTCAGTACTGAGGGAGTGCTGCACTGTCAGAGGGTCAGTACTGAGGGAGTGCTGCACAGTCAGATGGTCAGTACTGAGGGAGTGCTGCGCTGTCAGAGGGTCAGGACTGAGGGAGTGCTGCGTTGTCAGAGGGTCAGGACTGAGGGAGTGCTGCAATGTCAGAGGGTCAGTACTGAGGGAGCGCTGCACTGTCAGATGGTCAGTACTGAGGGAGTGCTGCGCTGTCAGAGGGGAGTCAGGACTGAGGGAGCGCTGCACTGTCAGAGGGTCAGTACTGAGGGAGTGCTGCAATGTCAGAGGGTCAGTACTGAGGGAGCGCTGCACTGTCAGATGGTCAGTACTGAGGGAGTGCTGCGCTGTCAGAGGGGAGTCAGGACTGAGGGAGCGCTGCACTGTCAGATGGTCAGTACTGAGGGAGTGCTGCGCTGTCAGAGGGGAGTCAGGACTGAGGGAGCGCTGCACTGTCAGAGGGTCAGTACTGAGGGAGTGCTGCACTGTCAATGATGCCATCTTTCAGATCAGATGTTAAGCCAAAGCTATTTGCCCTCACAGGTGTATGTTAAAGTTTCCATGCACCAGTAAATAGCCCCAAACACACACACAGACACAGATGCACACACTCTGACACACACACACAAAAACTCACAGATGGACACATAAGCAGACTCACAGAAACACATTCACATGGTTACATAAACTGACACGACCATTCACACAGACACTGTAAACTGCCAGGGAAACAGGTTTATTGTTTAATGAATAAAGATGTTTGGCTCATTCACAGGAGCTTGTGTAAACTCTCCGGAGCAGCTCATCCATCCCAGGAAATATTCATGAGGATCAGTTTGAGGTTCCAGAAAGATCACATGAGGCAGGAGAGATTCTCATTTCCAATATCCTCTTTAAACAATTTTTCACTGTGATGTGCAGATTTAAATGTCACTCAGATCAATCTGTTTGTCTGAATATTGCTGCTGGTTTCATTTTGCTGTTGGTGGTTTGTGCTGAGTTGGAGATGTCTCTGGGTAAAGATCGCCCCCTTTAGATGTTCCTGTCTCCCATCATTGGGCATAAAACCCCAATAATCCAGGAAGATGATCATGTAATTGGAAAGAGCAGCAAGTGTGGAATGTCTCTGTTCTAGTGTTGTGGTGTTTACAGAATCACAGAATCTTACAGCACAGAAAGAGGCCATTCAGCCCATCATGTCTGTGCTAGCTCTTTGAACGAGCTATCCAATTAATCCCACTCCTCTACTCTTTCCCTATAGTCCTGCAAATATTTCTTTTTTCACATATTTACCCAATTCCCTTTTGAAAGTTATTATTGAATCTGCTTCCACTGCCCATTCAGGTAGCGTGTTCTAGATCACTACAACTCACTGTGTAAAAGTAAATTCTCCTCATTTCCCCCTCTGGCTCTTTTACTGATTCCGTTCAATCTGTGACCCTCTGGTTACCGACCCACCTGTTACTGGAAACAGTTTCTCCTTATTTACTCTATCAAAACGCTTTATGATTTTGAACACCTTCATTGTCACAATGATATGATTTGATCATGACTGATATTTACCTGTAATCTCACCGGCTGACCAAACATATACTGAACTGTTTAAAAAGGACTTTTTACAGATAAGAAAAGACACTGACTAAAGGTGGTTGCCACAAGTCACCTGATGTCTGTTCTTGCCAGTGACCAGTTTCTGAAAAGTTCCAGTGTGGAATAGAATTCAGAGACGCCACATCATCCTTCTCTGGAATTTCACACCCAAGGATGTCAAGAACCACTTCGAAGTGATTGACTGAAATGTACCGGACATAACATTTAAATTTCTGTAAGACTCTATCTCTCCAGTGGAGACAGAAAATCTGCCAGAACAATTGTTATATGAACAATGTTTTCCTATCTCACCAAGATGGATAATGATTCATTCAGGGGTTAATGCTAGCAAATGGACCATAAGACCATAAGACATAGGAGCAGAAATTAGGCCATTCGGCCCATCGAGTCTGCTCCGCCATTCAATCATGGCTGATAAGTTTCTCAACCCCGTTCTC